>NW_026782712.1:0-82134 GCF_031769215.1 Ylistrum balloti
ATTGAGCAGTTGAATACTGATTTCCGGAACGTTGGTTCATTATTATGAATGAAACTGTTGTTTATTTACGACTGCGTCTTTTCATTTCGCGAATAATCAAATATTTTGCATCTCACATATAAGAATATGGAAACCTTACAATGTAACTTATTTATCAATTTTCTCATATTCCCAGAGTCTTCGCCGAAACACAAGTATTCTATTTATAATGCTTTTGGTATTTGCGGTTTCATAATGAAAACAATTTTATGACAATTCAATGTATATTGTCCTGATTCAATCATATAAACACATAAATAACAAAAAATAGGTCTGGGGCGGGGAAATTTAGTGGGGGGGGGGGGGGGGGGGGGGGGGGGGGGGGGGGGCGGGGGCGGGGTTCACTTTACCAGGGCCATGATAAAGTGAAGCATCACACTATTTTTTTTCTTACTAATTAACTTTTTTCACAAACATTTTGGCTACTCACCTTGATTCAAAAATATAAACATATAAATAAAAAAAAATTCTTGGGTGTGGAAATTTAGGGTGGGCAGGAGGGTTTCACTTTACCATGGTCAGTTTATTTGAACCGCGGTTCAAGAATGAAATGGCTTCTAATTTCATACAAATTCAATAGAGTATTGATCCTTATACAATTAGAACAAAATTTAGTTTCTGTGTTACACGCTTTAAAAACTACTAATTTAGGTCTCGTTCGGAAGAATATTGAATAGTTCCATACAAAATAACTATGTTCTGGCGGTAGAAACTCGAATTCGACTGTTCGGGATTGATGTTTATTGCAACTGAGATCGACAACATTTTTCATCCGATCTAAGTAAATGATTTCATATTAATAGCAGGTGTGCGATTTATCTGATATAATTATACACTTGAGAGGTATTTGCATTAAATGTATTAATATAGGTATATCTGTATACATTTCAGCAGAAATCTAGGAAGCAAATGCAGTTTAGGCTTTTTTAAAATTGATTATTGTCTCGAATTGATATTATATCGTTTTATTTGGAGTTTTCGTTTTATTTTTGACTAGCTGAAAATAAGAGCAAAGATGTGGGACTTGCAAACACACCAAAGTTATTTATAATTTAAGAACTAAAAATTTAACGTTTTCAACTTGAATACTCTGATAACTCACGGCCGTGACAACTTCGAGGTAATGAAGTTCGACTGTAATTGGGGCCCAAACTATCCTGTATTATATTTATATCGTTATTTAATTTTGACTTTTTTCTTAATCAGAAACAATTTTGGGATTACTAGTAATACATAAGTTTAGATATTGTATGGTAATGCTGTATGTGTGCGTGGGTATGGTCGGTATACGAACCATAACTCTGTTAGACGTCATGTGTTGGTAACTAAATGTATTGCCCTCTGCTACCTTACACTCCTCCATTAAGACTAGATGACAATGGTTAATTCAAGATTCTTGATTAAAGATATGTCTATGTCTAGATCAAGAGCTGTGCTTCGGTCCCTCATCTAAATCGATGCAGCTAAGACACCATGATTTTATTGACTTCTTGTCCCACGGTACGGTAAGAAGTCCAAATGGACAGTTTCCTTATCAACATTTGTCTCTTAAAAATCAAGTATGATGCCACACTGAAATCTAATTTGATGAGTTCACCTGAAGTAAGGAAATTGATTGAGATGTTGTCAAGGTATAGCTATAAAAAACTGAGAGCAAAAAGGAACCTTTCATCATGTTGTTAAGCAAAAGTTTAAAGACTGAAATATAATCTGTTTGACATTAAAACACAAAGCCATGTTTTCCTGTCGTAATGAAGACTCTATAATTTAATTTTTTATATTGTTCAGAAAATCACTGTAAAGTCTAGTCCTGTTCATTAGAACATTCAAATCAGAATTTTAAGAGCATGGCCACTTTTTTATCAATATCTGTATTTGAATTTATCTGAATTGAAGGTTATTGACCAACGACAGATTTTGCAATGTGAATATTTTTTTATGTTTTACTGAGACTTAAAACAGAAGACAATACTACCATATCGCCTGAATTCAAGCTGATTTAGCCGAGTTGCTTTTTCACTCTGAGGGAGGAGAATAAAATGAAAGCTGCTATGGTATGATATATATTATACGACAAGACATATGTACTCTTCTATCATTCGTATAACTAGAAATAACAGAATATATTATTTTAATTGAAGTTAGTTTTAATCTAACAGAAACAACGCTTTTGTGACGATTCTTGATATGAGGATGGAGGTTCTAGCCGATGATGATGGACGGGAACCAATAATGGTAACTACTCCTGGATCTGATGTCTGCATCAGAGCAAAACCTTAATATCTGTATAAGCCTCAAAACGTTCATGTAAAACCAAGACAGCTTCGGAAATGTCGGATTTTACGAACAGCGTTTTCCTGCTACACATGACATTTCCAATGATTTGTCTCAGAAATTGTATTCAGTTCAAGTCATTAGACAAAAAAAAAAAAAAAAAACGGGAGACCTTATGCAAAATTTACTGGCATTCTTCAAATATGGAGCCCACATGTACTTGTTGGGGTTTTCCTCAAACAAAGTCCACAAACCCTTTCAAAGAAACCACAAAAAGATGACGGAAGATCGAGGAATTTTTTCTCGAGGGTAAAGCGACAGCACAAACTTCATGCTTCTGAAAAAAATTCCCCAACTGAATTTGGTAACGTCAATATTTCGGTACTTATTGAACTTATGTGTTTGTGCTTAACAGACTTGGGCAGTCGTTGACTTTTTCCGCCGACGCCAAGAAGCAGCCATACTCATTTTACTCTGCCACCTACTGAGACAGCACAGTTTAATTCAACAGGTAATGCTCTATTGAATTTAGTGATGCTACTTTTGTCATTTCTCCATGTAAGGAATGACAATAGCCTCTTTCTAGTCATTGCTCGAGCAGGTTTTTACCTTTTCAGTGGAAGCGTGATCTGCCGAGAGTGTTTCTGTCTATGGAGCATTGCTAAATTTGAAGAGGGAAAGCAAACAGAATTTGATAGGCATCACGAAATTGGATGTATTTATCACCATTACCGACAGGAAGACTGCGAACTTCCACAACGGAAAACACGACACAAAATGGACGAAACACAGAGGAATGTCCCACTACTTCAGTACTATCAGACGACCAATACTCCATGGAAAATACAGACGGCATAGACAGACGTATTGAAACAGACATTCAAAGCGCTAATCAAGGAACAAAATATTTTTCCAGTAAAGTGACCGAATCGGTTGATACTAACACCCTTGATGAATTGATTGTAAGAACCGAGTGCAGTTCGGAGGGATACTGTGATACACTGTCACAACGTATGCAGCAAACGTCTCCTTCCATTCGCAAATTAGTAACAATTGAAAAACATAAGTTACAAATACCAGATCCACTTCTATCCGAAAAGACTTCGAAAGTGTTACGTCCCAGGGAGCCAAACGAACCATTAAGTGCTGATTTCAAAAATATGGGGAACCGGAATGACTACTTCAATACATTGAACTTTAAAATGCATCACCTCAAAGCTCTCGTAGCGAATAGATTTGTTCTTGACGGTATGTATTTGTTACTATGATTCGGCTGTTAATAAGTGCTTGTTAGATATAAAGCGATCCCATGACGGTAGTTAATTGGCGATAAACATTTATTGGTGAAATATTGAAGCAATCCAATGACTAATGACCAGCTCATTAACGAAGGCAATAGCATTCCCGGTAGGCTTGAAGTGATCTTTGATATTATCACACATATCTGTCTTACTGTGATCTTGACAGGATTCAGTAACATAAATTAGGTATCATAAAATCACACTTCAGTTACTGTAAACGATTCCGTGTATTCAAATTCGAAATAAACTTAAATTCCACTTTCTTGTCCTTGTTAAGAAGTGACCTATTATTGTTAGGACAAATATTAAGCGAAATATGCAATTGCTTACCTAGCAAAATCAACATGTATTTGTTTTTAAGTTACGTCCTTTTGACGTTACGGTAATATATGATTAACAAACATTCAGTTTAGTATTAAAACAAAATACACCCTCTGAATTATGTGTTTAATTTTTCCTTTCTTCAAAGCTGTGTCCTATAAACTGTTGGGAATTCGTGGGAGATCATATATCATTTACTGCTAGTGTTATTTATAAAACAGTAAAGGAACGTTACTGGCAGGTGATATAAAATTACAATCAATATAATTCTAGTAATTACTGCGAGTAACAGAATCTAACCAGTAGGTGATACATGCAAACGATTATAGAGCAAAGACTTAAATGTTATAGAAATATGTTTTGTTTAAAATAATATTATTAAGACATTTTTTTATATCTAGCTTTGCAATTGCTCTCCTTTTAATCCTTATATATAGAACCATTGGCCGGTAAGAAGTGTGTAGCATATCACAAAAATCATTGCTCTTATGAAAATGTGAACCAACTTAAATGGAACGATGTAGAATTACTTTGGTCAGAAATATTATTTGATACACTAACATTTCTTCTTGGTTGTTTATATAAACCGGGTATTAATGTGGAATACTATAATAAATTAGATAATGCTTTATGAGAGCTACTGATACATCAATGGATGTTAATATTTACAGCTGATATTTATATTGACATGTTAAATATATCATATCTTTATGAAATATAGTTTATCTTGTCTGATAAATGAACCTGCCAGAGTAACAGCTGACAGTGCCACTTCTTTAAATGTTAACTTCACTAATAAGAGAAACATAATTAGAAACATTGTTACAGTAAAACTTTGATGTGTCGAAGTTCAAGGGACCGTCGAGAAAACTTCGATACATCGGGACTTCGACTCATGAATGGTGACCGTCCAACCACAAAAAAATACACCTGTAAAAGATGTATATTGTGTCCGTTTGTGTTATATGCAGAGTCCTTTATCAATATCTCGTGTTGATCGCTTGCATAATCTATCAAATGTCTGTTCGAACGCAACTTTGTCACAGAATATCGGAGGAAGGAAAAGAATTCATATGAATTTTAACATGTTTATTATAAGGACAAGAGACATCAAATAACAACGAATAACAATGCAACATAACATTTTCATCGAGTCATTCATACACAAGGCAGCATGGTTGTATCGGAGATGAGAGTTCGGTTCACTTCCGGTATGTGTATCTTACTGACTTCGAAAAGGACGGAACAACATCCATACGTAAGACAAACAAACAATCAGGCCATAATCACACCACTTAACGGTTAATGACTTGAGAATACAGCTTGTGTAGACAATCAGACATGGTCAGTGATTATTGTCACTTTGTGTCTTAGCCTTGGCCTGGCCATTGTTCACGCTTCCGCCGAGGTGTGAAAACTGCCATGGGACATTCGGGTTTTCTCGTACAGGTGAATGTTTTGACTTCGATTCATTTGTTGTGATTTCTAATGGTTTCTTAACCATGGGACCGGAAAAAAAGTTCGAAACAGCGAGAACTTCGATTCATAAAAGCTCGAGTCATAAATGTGAAATTAGTAGTATTATATAGGGGAAAAAATTGTGACTTGGCAAAAAATTCGAAACATCGAGAAATTCGAAGCATCGAAGTTCGACTCATCGAAGTTTTACTGTATATCACAACAATTCTGTATTGACATCCCATCAGTCCTTGCCCTTATTTTTTCACATATTTAAACAAATTGGCTTTAAAACAATTATGAGATATATTTATACTGAAAGTATGAAAAATGTTGATGAGTTAAGCTTATCCATTATTTAGGACGTTGACGTATCTAATGCTTCTATAGTTGATTGCTTACAGGAATAGGTAAAAGTATCAAAGTACCAAAAGTACATCCAAATGATAAGCCTTGGGGATAACTCCGTTAGACTGAAAATGAGACTGCGAAACAGAATACAAAAAAAAAAAAAAAAAGAATATGATAAATAAAAATCCTTAAAGCAGATACATAACCTTTGTTCTTAAATAGGAAAGTATTAACCAGATCCCCGAAGAAAAAAAACTGATTGTGAAAAAAACATGAAAAGTATTTGGAAATCGTGAAATCTATTTCAAACGTGTCTAACAAAACCTCCTCTAAAACCTTACTAGAATTTGATAGCCAAGTCATTCACCATCCTATAATCAAGCAGAAAATCACACTCATAGTTGATCTTCAGAAACGGTTCTATACCAAACAGTTGGAAACAAGCAACAAATAAAACATTTTACAAAAGAAATGTTTTCGAATCAAATTATGGTGTTTAAAATTATAAACCAGTCTCAATGAATTCTCAAGTATTCTATCATAACTAAGCATAAGTATGGTTTTATGCTAAATGATTCTATGGCTAACAGTAATTGTTTATGTATATAGAAATTGTCAGCTACGTGGATCATGAAAAGGAACTAATGTTCATTGTTGTAATATTAATAAAGTATTAAATCGTGTATGGCAATACAAAAACCCAATATAATATTGACGAAATTTGCTTGTTCGATCTCAAAATCACATTTTAGCTGATTGTGAAGCAGGTGCTTGTTCTTTTGAATTTTCAAACTAATCTTATTTGGTATGTTTTATGTGTTATTTTTTATATGTGAGGGTGTGTGTGTCAGTGTCATTTTTAAATTATCTTGTTTTTCTACTCTAGCAGATAAAACATATAGGTTATTCAAACCTTTCGATTTTACCACCTTTCTCAATAATCTCGTGGATGGAGATATTGAAATATGAAACCCAGGATGGAATAAGACCATAAATCGAACTCAATGACATTCATGAAACCACCATCAGTGTTTTATATCATAATCATCTAATTTTCCCCGATAAGGATTTTGATACATTTCCATGTGCTTCAGTAACAAAATGTTTGTTTGCATCTTTTGTTTTAGACTTCGATATCAGGTGTTTTTGTTGCAACATCACATACAATCAATCATCAGTGGAGACTCCATCGCTAGTACATACTCGGAAATACCCTGCATTTAAACACTATCAATCTCAGAATCCAGATAGTGATAAGAAGGCGTTTCACTTGTCAAATAATAACAATTAGATAAACCAAAATATCAATTCGTACCGCTTTCATTGTCATCTTTTCTAGTTGTATTGGCTTTATCTAATGTTGTTTGATCAATGACTATTATAGTAAGGCTGTTCCAACTAACGCGGAAATATAGGCCGATAAACACTCGATGCTTCAAAATAGTAGCAGACGCGCAGACGATGGCTCCTTGCTCTAATCAGACGAATGTTGATCTATTGACGTACTATGGCAGACCGTTTTAACATTTAAATATTTCCTCTTAAGGGAATATTTTTACCGTTTCAGTAAAATAATTCAATTCAATTCATTCAAGTTACGTGAAACTAAGCATAATGCAAATGAATGTTTACTTCCCTCAAAGTAAAAATTATTTTACCTACGTGAAAAACAATTATGCGTTATAGCATTCAAAACACATGTTTCAAACAAACCACCAAATTGATTTATATCTTACTTATGTATGGCTAAGGTAACCATAATTGGTGGTTGACTTCGCCCATTGAATCCGCTATCACTTGAAATTAAGCTCTGATGAGAAATTTATGTAAAATTTTCATGAATATCTATATTTTTATATCCATTGATTGCAGATTATAAGAATGATTTTAGATAAATAGTACAATGTCTAAATCAAATAAATTTATTCAAGATATAGGTTGATGCAAAATTGGATTTGACATCATAGAGAAATCAATGCCGATGACCAAGATACAGGTACTTATTTATGTTTCTTTACTCGCCATGAAAATCGTGCAGCTATTATTTACATGCACGTTTTCTGTAACTTTACAAAACATTGCTTAAGTTAGCAAAACAAGAAAAAAATAATCGATGTATGATTTAGGAAAATTTCTACAAGTACCATTATTTAAACAGGTATTTTTATTATTTACAGCCAATGTAGACCAATTGCCTTGGTACAGCTAGAGCAGGCGGACTGTAAATTATGTAAATGTATTCCCACATTTACTGCATTTTGTACAGTTATATGCCTTTTTCACTAAAGCCTACATATTTATAAACGTAATTTATATTGTAACTGACGCTGGCATATATGTTTTTTTACTGTATTTGGTAATGTTCAAAAACAGTTGTATTTCAGTATGTGCATTTATGCGTGAGAGTAACTTTCTAATCAACTTAAATGAATAACTTAAGTAAATAATTTGACCAGTTGCAAAATTATATTATCAGACCTTATGAAGGATTCAGAGTACAAATTGTTCACCACACACTGCCATGATGTTTTTTTTTTATGTCGAAGGATAAGTTAAATACATGACCAGTGTCATGAAGTCTTTTGGCTGGCGACAGTAAGACAAAAATGGCTCACAAAAGACTTGCCACTTATTTCTTTCTTTGTCGTCGCCGATACAGCTTCTATGATAAGACAATGACCATGCATTCTCTTTGTATGAGAGGGATGTCCATTAATCAAAGACCTCTTAACTTTTCAGAATAAATACACAAAATGAAACATGTTGTAACTTTTTTATTATGCAGAAATTTTATAATCAGAGTGCTTATGTTTTCATTGACAATTGTTAATAGCCTTTAATGATATTAAGTCCGATGTATCAGTTATTTCATATCATTTCCTTCTTGTCAACATGACCTTTTTTTCTTTTTGCGGTTTGAAGCTAAACGTATTTGTTTTAGTTTGCCTGTTGATTCCCTTGTTCTTATCTGATAATGTGATATTACTTGTTTATATTGCCGGTGTCATCGGTGAATGATAAGAAGCTTACTCTTCTGGAACACCTCGTCTTATTCTTCTTGAATGTTTTCAGAAGTCTCCATGTAAGTCCTTCTTTTGTTCATCTTTTTCCTTGTTTTCTTGAACTTGAATTAGGATTATGTTGGTATATCTTTCCTTTTCAATAAACCTGATCACTCCTTACACAACACGTGTTGCGCCTTGCTTTTGTTGCGATGGTAACGGTATAAATCTCGCAATTGTCCATATCAGTTTCCATTGATTTATAATTATGTTTCTTTATTGCGAATATCTAGATGTGTAAATTGGTTATTCACAATACTACGTCAATATATATATATATATATATTTTAAAATTTTGAATCAAAACTGTCAACTATCGCTCACGAAGAATTACATATTTGTAGTTTGTATCTAGTGTCGATTCGAATTCCAATCACTTTAAATCTAGCAAAACAAATAATATGACTGGTACACTTTGAAATGACTCATATTCCGAAAACAAATGTCTGTTTATTTTATGATAACAGGGATAACATGTCGGGTACGTTAATCTCTCGAATCAGAAAGAAATTAACAGGGCCTCCTTTTTAATGTCAAGAAATCTATACCACTACGAATTTTCAATGAATAGCGGAGTCCGGTAGCTGTTCACTGTGAATTAGACAATTAAAATGGTAACTTGAATGTTTTTTTTTTTTTTTTTTTGTGAGAGTTTGAGTGAGGAGTGAAAACGGATACATTTTCATGCAGACTTCGCTAACCTTACCAAACCAACTTCTTTATCTCAGTGTTTTATCAGGGCCAGTCCTTCATACTCTGGTTTCCGTTTATTTCCTTTGTGACGGAATGAGATACTAAACTTTAATTAAGTATACAGATGCACAGTAGGATCCCTTTCTAGTTTTATCAAGCTTTGAGCATTCTTTGAAATAATATATTAAACCTAAAAAATTAAAAGTGGAAAATCTTTTTTTTTTACATCATTTGAAATTTATGAAAACGAAATTCCAGAATCCTGACTGGCGATGAAGTATTCAAAACACACTCGATATCTTAGCTTTTGGGACATTTTTGTTATAAATTGATTTATCTGTTTTCTTCGATAATGTTTTAGTCTTTATCTGTTATTTGATATTCTCGATTATTAGACCGTTGATGCTAATATTTTGTTGTCAAACGGATTAAACATGATCCATTAAGTCAGATGTATTGACATATGAAGTGTTCCAAAACTTTACATTTACCTCATTGCTGTTTTTATGGAAACGATTTTTCCACTTGACAGATTATCATCTTAATATAAATTTGTTTTTGCGTTTTGCAATGATAAATAAAATTGTTTGTTTCGTTTTTTTCCTTTCTGTATGTACATCAGTGAAAGGCGGATATGATTTATTTAATACGAGTTTATGATAAAGTAAACAAATCCTATGCTACATAATTTGATATCATTCAGTCGCAAAGGATTTACAACACGTCAGAATGAAAACCATCAACAAATTCTCATATCCAGTTTTGTGGACTACACGTAGTGAATTGCACATATTGTGGCGAAAATATGCCTTACCGTTATGATGCATGTGTCATATATGTAAATTCTCCGTACGTGTGCTGTTATTGTTGATGTCCGCCAGACGCTTCATTATCAATGTTATGTAAGCGTTTCTGTAATTAGCTTTTGTGATCACCTCTAGGGGTCGTTGTTTCCCTTTAAAGTATAAAAAAGCGGTCGGCAAACACTGGGAGGATCATTACTCTTCACTATTGGTAGGTATTGGCATAGAGAGACAGAAGTGGCAGAGCAATCCTTGCCTTGATCTATGTCATTACGACTAGTTACAGAGCTCGGGGTACACGCTCACGACACATGTCGCGAGTAGTACTGTTAGTAGTACCTGTGTTAGGTTTATCTTTCTCAGTATATTGTTGGTGGTCACGACACGGTAGTCGTGGACTGCGTAGTTGTTACAGTTCACAGTGACAGCGTGTTATTAACAGCAGGTAGCTGTGCTGTGTACAGTATTGGCGGTAAATGTCCTAACTTGATATAGGTCTCATCAGTCTCGTTTGTGCTTTTGTGTGCGTGTGTAAGGTAACTCCGCACTTAGTTTCTATATACTCTTTATGGTTGTCATTGTCATTGTTTCAGAGAGATACTCTGTTGTACTGTATATAGTTGATGTAGGCTTATATTTTGCGGTAGTATTTCTAGGGAGTAATACTTACTACTTTTTTGTATATATTGGCTATTGTAGTATAGCCGGATACTAGCTACCATAAAATCCATACATGTACCCAAGTTAAACTTGGTGACGGACACCACACCCCCGTTCGGCACGTTACAATATATCCGCCTAACGTATTGACATGCGTTTAGTCAGAGTTCAAAACGTAATACCAGAACAAAATTGAAGACAGAAAATGGTGTCACGTGTATTTGTAAATTTTGAGTGTTTATAATAGTGTTTATATTCAAGAACTCCAGGTTAGGTTCCATGCCGAAGGTAATATCTGATTAGAGTAGATGACAACAAGATTCGATCAAATCCAAAAGTCAACCGAGGGTAGCTAATCTTTACAGAGACAATGACACGCTTGCTGCTAATGTGTTTTTAAAAACAAACATATAGCCCTGTCTCATCGTTATTGTTACAGTTATTGGTCACCTAAACATTTCGCACGATCATGTGACATGTATCATGCTCTGTCCATCAAGATTTTAGAAAAAGAAAGTCATCTCTGTATTAACCTAGATTGATGTAATTAATGAATATTTATATACTAGTGGCAAGCTGAAAGTCAAAAAGCAAGATTCACTTGGTATACAAGGAGATGTATGTAGGAAGTGGGATTTGAAATATATTATATTGTTTATGGAATTATATAGGCTATATATTGACACTACTGCTTCACATAGGTAGAAAGACTTCAACTTCTCGGTTTATTTTTAAATTACATAAACTTATCTGTAAGTCAATTATACCGTGAGTCCTATCGTGACCTCTTAGTGGCAAGCAGAGATAAAGCATGTGACGAAAATTTATCTGAATGAATCACGTTACGATAGACAAAACACGCCTCTCTTATTAAAAGATTAACATTGTAGAAAAGTGTAGGATCTATAAGAAACGCCCCCGCTTGTGTGTAATGGTCTTGAATATACAACGTGTCGGCTTTGTGTAGTATGTAACGATTAATTCCTGTTTACATGTTTTTCACGGATACTTTAAATTGGTAAAAATGAGATTTTTTACTATCAAAATTGGAAAATTGAAATTGATTTTTTCGATTGCGAAGCAGGAATGAAAAAATCGATATATTTTGTCGACAGAGTGTAATGTTTCTGATATTTCAGCGAAAACAAAAACATTGATACACATTGCAAAAACGTCCATGTATTTAGAAACGTAATCTGTGTCTGAACATGGGTCGGGAATTGAAATGTGAAATTATTTAGCGCCAGCTGGTAATGAAATGACGTTTAACACTATCAGCATTTCATATAAAATGTCTTTCACACCTCTGAGAGTGGCAAGTGGTGTGTCTCAGGCCTCAAAATTACTCTATACGGGTACATACGTTTCACACACATCGTGCAGACATCGTGGACATATTTTCACATTTTGTAACATTGTGTTATCCCACAACTGTATGACTGTTGTTAACTTGTGTAAAGCAAAGGTATATTTTAGATAATATAGCTTGCTATTTATAAACACCTATCCGTTATGTGTCAATATTGCTACGTGATCTTAAAATATATGTGATATTTCCGTTGTTGTTACCGCACGCTATATATACCACATTACTGCTTAAAACAAACTATTTATAGACACTTGTCATAGTACCAATTTCCGTTCATCAAACGACAGACATTCCATTTCATATCTATGAACAGTTAGTCATGTAGTCAGGCAGTTCATATCCATTTATATTTTCAACGTATTACATGACTACATATGGAACTTCACCATATTTTAACATGTAAACAATGATTATTTTGTGATATTGATTTTCCTACTGTTTGATTCACAACCCAATGTCATTCACGTACAGTACTATTAACGTTTCTTGATATCACTTCAAACGGTTTTTGTAATCGTCTTTTGAATTTGATATAGATAGGTTTTTAATGTACCATATTGAACAGTTAGTATTTATAACCGGTTCTGGCAGTTGACCATGTGTTCACCACACGGGCTGGCTATTTGCAATATAACACGTGGTCAACTACCAGCAAATCGGGACACATATTGCTTTCTTTGCCCCATCATACGAAGGTATGATGGCATGTAATTTTCGTCTACTTTTCGTGTGGCCTTGATTATCTATCGCGACCAATTGTCATGTCACCATGACAAGTCGTGATAATATCATGTTAAAACGTCTTATTAAGTCGACTAGTCATGATAATATCGTCTTAAGAAGTCTTACGAAGTCGACCAGTCGTGATACTTTTCTCGATAGATTTGTCGCGATAAAGAGACATCCGGTATCAGTATTGAATCTCTGAATTAAAATAAAAACAGATTTGTTCATATAAGTGTTAATTGTATCGGGACCTTTAAGAAATGCTTGGATATTTAGAGGTTTAGAGTCATTTGGAGTAGAAAAGAAGTTACGGAGGAACTGTCTGTGACTAGAGAAGACAATAGTTGAAGAAGTGAGTGCAATCCTCAACAGGATGACCACAATTACAGGGCTACTAATTAGGAGGGATGTTAAGGTCATTTTTTTTCTACTTTTAGAAGATAATTATTAGCGCTCTTGCAGTTTCATTCCTAACGAAACCCTTAACAAATTTCACACATAAATTATCAAATAATCTTTGACAAGTTTGAGTTAAAGATTGTTTGGCTTGGCTAAGGTCGAGGTCCCTGTTACTATTTTTAGATTATCGATATTGGTGCTTTAGCGACTTCTTTTTAAAGTATTTTCTACAACTCTCACCACGACTATAACACATTATTACACCTTGTCGATAAAAATGTATTGTCAGTTTGTCATACTTATGTATCACAATTTTCAATTAGAATCCTTCACAAACTAATTGTATGTTTTTCCCAGATTAGCACCAAACAGCACTATCTATTCAAATTATAACAGTGTAATAGCTTTAGAGGACGTGTATAGGGACAAGTATTGCTTTATCAAATCCAAGTGTGCTTGCTATTTTATATATTTGTTCGTTTCATTTTGTAATGTATGCGTGTTTATTTTAGAGATAAAACAACAATGGAAAAAAAGAAGCTGAATGACTTAAGTGGCATTTCTGTAAGTCCCAATCCGCAAAATGAAGCGAAAAAAGTGACGGATTCAACAGGGATGCTCATAAGTTTTCATCAAAAAGGGAAGGTAAATATTGTTAGTTCAGATTTTTACTTGATTCTTTATTTTAATCGCTGCCAGAGGTCTGTTGTGTATTCATATTTACACAAAATAGTTTTTTTGTGTGTATTCAGAGTAAATTTCTCATGTTCATTTTATCAATCATTCGGCAGATGAGTATCAGACAAGGCAATGACAGAAAGTCCCAGCGGAAACACAGCGTCTTGAAAAATGTTGCTGTAACAACGTTGCATTTACAACGCCATATTTTGTAATTTCGCTATGAATACAAGCATTAACAAAACAAACTATGGAAATCAGTAGTTTATTTTTAGATAATGATTATCAATTAATCTCATTCCCTGTTCAGAATGGGACATATCATGTCCGTATCATGCAACCATCTTGCTATCAGGACATGCATTTTGATAATGATACAGATTTTTCTTATTGAACTTCAGAACAATATAAAGAAATGAATTATAAAGTTTTCATAGAAAAATTGTTGCAACGTTGTTACAACGTATATACCTAACATTAAGTAGATGATTAAAAAATGACGTGCTTACAATGTTGCTTATACACTGTGGAGGGTGTGACCAAAATAGGACGCTTACATGACCTCGAACCACTGTGTTCACTGGGGCTTAGCTCTTTATGTTTACAGAACTATTTCGTCAATGATTGCCTTTTCCCTTTCAGATGATTTCATTATATGTGGAGGCTGATGACAAACTTTCGTCTGATCTCTTTGCTACATGCCTCGGCGAAAACACTAGATATATGGAACATCGAATTTCTGGCCATGCTTTTAACGAATTTTATAAAACGTGTGGCCAGTTTAAAACTTTGTGTGCACATGAAATCGACGCATACATTATTGCTAAAGGTGAAGTTTGGGACAACATTTTGACGAAGAACATTTTACAGCAATGCCATACTGATGAAGAATGTATCTCCGGTATATGCTATATTGAGCAAGGTAAAAGAAACAGAAACATTTGTACATTTCCTTACTTTATATAAAATATGTATTAAGATTACATACAAATTGATCAGCATGATTCTAAACTTGTTTTGAAAGTTGCTGTTCAGTTGTGTTTATTTTGTGCAATCTTACCACACCAGTCTAAAATGTATATATATGATATAATACTTGGAGATATACATACCTACTTTTTAAAAGATAACTTACAAGTAAATGTGTTTTGCTTGTTTCCACTCCACCATTCAACTTTCAATTCGAAAGCAAAATCTGATATGCCACAATTTTGATCAATTTACACTTGAAGTACAACACATCTGAAACTTTTAGATAAAGGTGAGTTTCAGCTTTTTTACTAAAATACGTGCAAGGTATTCTGCTCTGTGAATATGTTGTTTTAACAATTTGATTCTTTGTTTTAATTGGTGTGATAATTTGAATGGTAATTAATGTAAAATCTTTAAATTTAAGTAAACATAAATCACCCGAAATGTTACCAATAATACAATATCAAAACTGTATCAAATGACGTATTTGTGTATTTTCAGAGTCTTGTGAGGAGAAGACCCCTGATGATTTAGCATTTTTAGGACATATATACAAGTGGATGCAACAACGTAGGACACGTTATCTTGAATTTACACCACAAGTAAGGTCTAATGACGATAGTGTTATTCAGATTTGTGTATAAAACTCTTACTCCATGGAAATTTCCCAAAGCAAACAAAAAAGGAGAGGACTGAACAAAACATTGAAAACTTTTTAAAAATGGCTCTTTGCTATACGTTGACACCAACAAATATATCTTTTCTATTCATGTTCATATCTAACTACATAACTTACAAGAATCACATTCTGATCATGTGTCTAAAGATGTCTAAAGAAACAATGAATTTGATTTTACCGATTTCGTCTGAAGCATTTGTAATATAAATCGAAGTAATTGTAATGTATATTGATAAAGTGTACATTTTTATCATTGCAGGGTACTGGATCCGACAACAGAAGCGGTAGGACATTTGTACATATCTTACATACAAAAGTCCTTACGTAACCTGCTTGCCACGTTTTAATTCACCCAAATAGTGGAACGGTTTAGAAAGCACACATGTACTTGACGCTGTTCTAAAATTCTAATAAGTTCTCCCTCTGTTTGTTATAGATTTGAATAGATATACCAACAGTAAATCAAATTCAAAGTTCATATAACAGAAAGGTGTGTAATCCTGGAAAGGAAGATTCATAACAAGGAAGTTGTAATCTGTACACATTTTTACTGCTGACTGGTAATAAAAGTGTCATTGATTTACCATTCCGAAGGTTATAGATGTAAAATAAACACAATCGATAAATGATGTGTTCACAGACAACACATTATCAATATATATTCAAATTTTCAAAGTGAAATGAAAGGTTTTGTTAACACCAATAAACCAACACAGGACGAGCCTTTGTGGCGAATCCGTTTACAATTTATGTCATGTGATAAAACGTTATGAATGGAACTCAATACATAACTAAATACATGCATTATTAGACTGTTCCCTCCGTTTCTTTGTAGTTAACAAGTTGACGATACATATCGATACATGTAAACATATGACTTTCTTATTGTGTATTTCATGCTTCACATAAGATACATATGGGATTCTACATCAAATTCAGGCAAGTTTAAGGAAATTAATTCAGAAGCTTTTCTTGTTGTCTGTTGCAACCTTAAGCAAAAAGCGTATTTGAGACATTTTATTATTTAATTCGAATATGTGTGTGTCTTTGAGCTGTTTTATGTAAAAATTTAAGAACAAAAAAAATCATCTGGACGAATTACGTTAATATAAAAAAAAACATATAGAGAAAGGGAGCATTTGAGAACATCGTAAGTTCAAAATAGTTTTAAAGCCAGTAAAACCGCATAATGATTGTCCCCATTTTATAGACGTATATGATACAGAAGAAGATGGTGGAGCAGCAGATATGGAAAGCCAACCACTATTTTTCCAGGATCCGTCGCAAAGCAGAACAGATCCCAAAAAGTCACCAGAATTTCTTCGCTTCCTCAACAAAATTCTTAGGTGTAAGTATATCATTTGGAATCGCATGCCGATAATAATTCTGCCAGTTAGCAAACATGCCAACGTACTTTTTATGTAAGCTTTTATGCTAGTATGAAAAAAAAACTTTCTTATTGCAAACTAAATGAATGCGCGTATATTCCAATCAAAGCTTATTACTAATTTCTTAGACAGGCTTCAAAATAGTGAGTGACACATAAATATATAAATTTGATAATTTCATGATCGATTATTTTCTATTAAATCACTACGCATAGCAATTTGTGTGATATGACGTGAGGTCAATGACAGCTGATTCGCGCCAATTTCATTCATTAGAAATCCATTCATGAGTGGGTCAGTCACATTTTGAACGGAAATATGTAAAAGTATAACATAACATATTTTCCCTTGATGAAGCCGTTACTTGTTCGTTGTTTAATGTTTGTGTGCATGTATTTTGTAGGATATTTGAAAATTTTCATAATGTTGCAATCCGTGTTTGTTTGCATCATTGAATGACAGCAATCACACACCAGATGAATTTTAACAAATATTCCATTCATACAAAAAAACAAGTTCTAAATGTTAGTTTCTTATTTTCAGTGAAAGTTGTCAATCCAAAATATATTTTTATGTATTGAATTAAATAAAGGGGTGTATAAGTACAAGACAACCACAAAAAAAAGATTCATTAATATAACCTTGTAAAAATTATCGTAGCATTTGTAAATGATGTCATAATTGGCGATGTTTCGGTAGCAAATCAAGCAAAGCGTACTGTTGCCCAATTTGATAGAAAGTTAAGATGGTAGATTTAATCAAGTTTTAAATATGCCACCTTTTTGTATTTTGAACAGCACATAACTGCCTTCCAGGCTTCCCACCAGGATATGTTCAAGATGCCACTTCACAACCAGGAGTCGATGGTTTGTATAAAGTCATAGATAACTTCAGGATCCATTGCTTTCTGTATTTGTACATCAATTTGTCCATTGACTAACAAACTCGAAATAAGGGGTTTCAAAAGATGCAGGAAGAGGAGAGCAAGAGGCACATAGGCCTTAACGGTCACCTGTGTTGATTTTTTATTTTAACATATAACAAGCACAAACTTAACAAAACTGCCTTATCCAATATCTAGCATAAGGATGAAAGGCTGCGTGGTATTCAGAGGATTTAAAAGAAATTTTAACAAATCCAACTCTGAAGACCCAGCATTGGCGTTTTTTTTTTTTAAATAACAACGAAATTCCAACCTGTTTTATAATTCCAACTTAAAAAGAATACAAATACTCAAATATTTGACCCTTATGACCTAGTAAGAAGGTCAAGGTCATTTATCTGAACACATTTGGTAGCCCTATATCGCACTGTGCTGCACGCCAAATATCAGAACTTTAGGTACATTAAAAACTTGAAACTTGATAATAACAGTTTTTTCTTAAAAAATCAAAACATCAGTTTTTGCCAGTAAAGCCTCAATAACATTAAGATAACATATCCTATACATAAGATCTTGAGGTGGACTTGGCTCCCGATTTACCGGATGAAAGTTCAAGCAGAGTGCAACCAGAACCTGATTTCTGTGGACAGGAGTTGTATGAAAACGAACAAAGCAAACCAAGAAAAGTATACATAAGTATTGGAACACTAAAACGTAAGTTAAATTATTACAATTAAATTCGTCTGATTATTCAGGACAATATATAGTATCTGCTACAAAATTTGAGTATCATTGAAGCGAGCAGTGATTTTAAGGAAGGATAATATGATATAATTGAATCCATCAGATGATATCGCAACTATTGACTTAAACATAATTATTAATAATTCTTGTTGTATATGATACATTGAAAACTACGTACAAAAACAAGGTGTAAGTTACACATGCGTGTACTTTCCTTATTACAGAGAACGAGATGAATTTTGGAAACGTCAGGTATCTGCTACAAGCACCAGCTGCCGACAACGTCCTACAGATGGGATATGAGGAGAATGCCGTTCTGCAAGCGATATCTAATTATACACGATTTTACGGTAAGCTAAGCATATATATATATTTCTGAGATAAAACACATAACGCTGATTGCCTTTCCTTTTATTTTGTCAAAATAAATACATAATATCACATAAAATGATAGCATTTTAATTTGTCTTTTCATTCTTTTTCAGCCAGTGTGGAATTTGATGTTAACGACTTATTAACTATTTTAGAAAAAGAATATCTTAAACCAATACAGATGTCCAATGCTAGTACCAAGTAAATCTTATATGACTGTATATGTTCAGGTACGATGGCCGATAATGGCTCATAAAAGTAAAAGTTGTTCTGTTTGACATTTTGCCAATTCATGCGGGACAGTTTACACTTTAACTTTTACAAATTAAACATCGAGGAGAAGAAAACTAAGGTAAACTTGGACTTAATCATGAAATCTAAACTACGATCACTCTTACATTCTTACACATTTCTGCAGATCCGTTCGCCCAAGGATATTTTAAGTAAAATTTGGTCGAAATATTTTCATTGCAACAATGAAAGATATATTTCAAAGATTACATCAATATACCTAAGTGGAACACTAATCCTGGGGACGGTGAGATTCGTCATTTCTACAAAATTAAATTCATAGAGAGCTTCTACCAAAGGTTTGGATGGTATTGATCTTATATATCCATATATTCAAGTGACAATCTGCCCTCATTTCGTTCGCAATCTATGCACAATTGGTCACTTATACGATTTTTTCCTCAAAAAATCAAAGTGTTACTGTTTCATATTCTTCACAAAATCGTTGTCTCAATATCAACCTCTCATGAATATCAGCTTTATGTAAATAAACTTATAAAGCGATTCATTGCCAAAATGAATAAATTGAAACATGGTGTCCGTTGTATTTGTATTCTTAACAGAATGTGTAGAACACCATGAGCGTTTAAGCTCTTAAAGGTAATTTAAAGAATATTAAATACTGAAGTAAATATATTAAATGCAATATACTTATTCTGTCCAATATCTTTATATTTGCTTACTGTTTCAAATGAGAATAATGTCTTTCCTCCATTTTTGAGTAAATCCTGAGAATTAGAATCCAATCTGTTGTTTCGAAAACATAAAGCCAAGGATCTGGAAATAGATGATAATCTATA
The DNA here is from genome assembly GCF_031769215.1 of Ylistrum balloti. Classification (NCBI taxonomy): domain Eukaryota; kingdom Metazoa; phylum Mollusca; class Bivalvia; order Pectinida; family Pectinidae; genus Ylistrum; species Ylistrum balloti. The sequence continues at coordinate 20,264 of NW_026782712.1, forward strand.
ATTGACATTTGATTAAAAGATTTTAAGTAATGACAATGCGAATTCCTATCAATAATGATATTATCCATCGTACTTATACTCATAAATATGGTAGTAATGATCTATTCAAACGGCAACCTATCGATTACCTTTAAATTTATTCCATTGGCTGAGGTTTTTGTCGAATGAATATCAAGCCAATATTAACAACTTAATTTGCATATCATTATATGTCATAATTTTGATTTCTTTAAGTCTGGTATTGACATATGATATAATAATGGTATTTAATAATCATTTGACATCTACCGTAACACTTGAAGTGTAATAAGGAAATGTAATAATGTCATGGCATTTGTTCTTTGATAAATTAAGTATACATGTGATATATCAACAAGAACATTGCAAAGACAAACAATAGAAATGGCAAAGCAACAAACTCATACTCATGTGATCGCATCTATGGTCCACTATGGTAACAACATTGTTAGAATTTGTGTTAAATCTGAAATCAACTTGATAGAATGTTTGAAGTGAGTGTTGCGATGGAAAAACTGTGCAAACTTTCGGTTTTTTTTTATTTTTTTTTATGTTTGTTTGTTTGTTTAGGGCTGTCGATTTACGTTTTCTATATATTATATACTTAACATGTATTGCCTTTTTCAGATAATTGTGAAATATTCAAAGGTGGAGCATGTGTCTCTTTTATAAACAAGAATAAAGACAATGCATGAATTTCATATACCTTTCTACTTGTATTTAATAGTAGCAAAAGAGATAGCGAAGACATCTTCAAAAAGTGCACTAAATATATATACAGTTAGAATAAAGAAACGCAACGTCTTTCATTGTAAAATATTTTGTGTTGAATATACAAAATAAGAGGGAAATTAATGCATCTTACTTAATCCCCAAAAAATATTTAAAGTCCATCATCCGTAACAAAAATTGTCCACATACGCTACGCCTAATTCACCATGACTGTACAAATGTTTGCGTTGTTTTCCATTCATACTTATGTCGCTTTTTGACTATCACAATCAATAATCGCCAATTCATTTGAAATCAATAGTTGTTTTCACAAATATGCCACGGCTATCCCAACTTGCTAGAGGATTAGCTCTTGCAATGCTCAATGGAGGTAGCAGTCAACAACAGGTCGCTACTCACTTCGGAGTTCACAAATTGACTTTAAGTCGATTTATTTAACGCTACAACGTCGAGAGAAGAAGTGATGAAAGGCCGAAATCAGGCCGTCCATGTGTAACGTCGCCAAGATCGGTTTATTAAGCCTGTTAACTTGCGTGACAGGATATTAATGACAGCTGAAGCGGCACGAACTACACTTGGTAATGTTAACCGTCAAATTCACCAAAAGCTGTGAGAAGTAGACTGCGAGAGGAAAATGTACGCCGACGTCGCCATCACGTTGGTTTGCCTCTGACATTGCAACGATGAGAACGTCGTATGCGATGGTTGACGGCACATGGGCGTAGATGTTTCTTTATATGACATTGGAGGTTCATGCTGTTCACAGATGAATCTCGATTAACGTTATTTCGATCAGATGGCCGTCAACGTGTGTACCGGCGTCGAGGGAGCATCTTGCAGAAGCTTGTGTTTTGAAGCACGACAGATTTAGAGTTGAATCGGTTTTGGTTTGGTGAAGAATTTCACATGCTTTAAAGACATCTTCAGTGATAATTAATGGGATCATCGTCTCTATTGATTGGCAACCATATAGCCTCGATTTGGCCCCGATCGAACTTTTGTGGTATGAATTAGACAGAAGAGTTCGGAATCGACCAAACATCCGAAAAAACCTCCTGCATTCGGCCTACGCACTTACTTTGGAATGGAATAACATGTCTCTACGGACAGTCAATGTCCGTATGAACTCAATGCCACGCAGAATTAAAGACGCTGCAGCTGTTCAAAGAGGGCACACTCGATATTAGGGATGGGTCTGACAACCGCTGTTATTTCAACGTTGTGTGCATAAGGGTACCCTAATTCATGACGGTCTCAAGAACACCTCGTTTGTTAATAATCCTAGGCATGTTGGTCTTTAATAATAATAATAGGCATATTGCTCATAAACTTTATTTTATGATACCGTATAGTTAAAGTTGCGGTCCTTTTTCCTCTGATTATATATTATTTTTCCCGGTTGAAATACACTTACCGGTACCATCTGAAGGGCACCAGATACCAGACATAGGTAGAACGATGTACCGAGGGAATGATGACCTTTTTCTTGCAAGAACAGCAGACATGACGAAACCATAAGAGATCCTGTTGAAGTAGAGTAACGTCAATTAGGTTATATGTTTGCATTTTGCTAACACATTTATATTTTCCAAAATAGACTACGTAGATATATGGATAACGGTGTCCAGTGTGGCTCCTTCAGTCGGCAGCAACAAATACAAAATACAAAATTAAAGAAAACAATGCGCGTGAACTCAAACAACTACATGCAGACATTGACACAACCAGAAAATATTTCCATTATGCATATGTCAAATACAAAATTGAATTCTTCGTCTAAAATGTACGATCACCCACATTCTCTTAATGTATACACTAGAGATATCAAACACAGGACATTCTAATCTAAAGCATATGAAAATCATAAACAGGTCGTGAGTAGAAAAGTGTACCACACGGATCAGAACGATATTCTTGAACAAGAAGGGTTTGAAACACGCAAAAAATCAAAGCATATATGAACCTGCACTTCAGAGAATTAACGCGAAGGGCAGATAATTGTTCCAGTATATAAGGTATTGAGTATCTGCATTCAGCACTACGAATAATTTCAGATCTTTCCTTAGCAGTTGTCATAGTATGATACCTACCACTGGCAAATCCAACAAAAAACACAGATCTTGTTGATAGATAATGGAATTTGACGCCATTGAAAAAGATGATGATTGTTGCCACACTGCCTCCAATTGCACCTAGTATAGACAACAATCCCAAAACGAGAACTGCAATCAAACCTTCGGTCACGGCTGTGAATAAATGAACAAGCAAAATAGGTTACCTAAATCGTCATGTTAAAAACAATGAACAAAAGACCAACATGTCAACTTAATTCCATTTCAAACACAAGTAATATGTGCAAAATGGTCGAAAGATTAACATAGGGACCCCTGAAAAATGTCCAAAGAAAACAAGATAATATGTTCTGGATAGGTAAGCGTTTTCTACTTCATTGATGACACTCTCCATGGAAATAAGATTTAAAAAATAAGGCCGAAAGATTAACACGGAGACACCAAAAATATACATGGAAAATAAGATAACTTGTTTTGCAAAATCGGGCGTCTTCTGCTTCGTCGACGACACTTGTCATGGAAATAAAATGTGATAAATAATGCCGAACGATTTGCACAGTAAGGTTTGGGAAAGATCAACGGCCAGAAATGATGAGCATTCAGATATTGTTTTAGCGTCATTGCTCTTAAATCTGATAAATAGCTTATTACTAGGTAAACAATATTTTTATGCTCAGATGTAATTAGTAAGATTAACATTTTAGGCAACAAGATCAGTGCATACCTGTCTGCACCTTAAAGAAGACATATACTTGTACAAAAACGTAAAAGAGCTAAATATCCATGAAAAAAGGAAGTCACTATAGAAGTTATAAATAGCGAGTTGTAGACATCGGATACACTTGTTTATGTCGCAAGCAATGAAAGCTAAGCCTGTAGCATTCCACCTTGCTAAAATATTCTATTCTATAACAAAAAAAAATTGTTCACTTTAACTTTGAATTCCTGACGTGTGACGTGTACCTTTTCTAATATGAAAACTTTATGAGAGTTTGTTCGTCCATGCATCGCCTTAGTGTACTAAGGCTATTCAAAATAAGGAAAACGATATGTGTAACTCTCATAATAAAAGGGTACAATTTGTCTTAATGTGTTGATATTTTTTATGTTACAGGTGTCTATATATTAAAGAATTAATAAAAATATGTGGTGAAGGTCTTTAATCAATGTGAAGTTTGCTTTCGTCAGTGTTCAAGAATATAATCTAAAATGAGATGCATGTATAGATTATCGTCCTTAAGTTCCTAATTTTACATTATTACTCTTTCGTATTGACAAATATAATAGTTTCTTATTCTTTCTGTCTATGAAGTTAACTTTCCTATACTTACATCCTTCCGAAAACCATGCTGCTGTATGACAGGAAGTAACATTGTTTTGTTCACCACAACAATCATAGAAGAGTCCACGATCGGAACACACTTCATCAATGAACCAAAACGGAGAGAAAAATCCGAAAACACAACAAATAGTGGTTACAAGCGTCAACGAGAAGAGAAACCGCCAGGTAGCATCCGCATGTGAACCTCCTTTTAGAAGTTTCTTTAGTTTATTGATAATTTCCATTTTGTAAGAATACACTCAAATCTGCAAGGTGATAACTATCCCTTTGTCCCTTTGCTGAATTATATATATATGCTGAAGGGTAACAAAAGATTACACGCGTGTCTCCATTGTCTCCATTATATGAAAATTGCTGTCTTCCAACGATGTCCTGTAATGTTTTAGTCTATGTTATCTGTTGTGAAAAGTGCGAATTATAGCAGGTTATGTCAATCACACACACTTTATCGCCTGTTACAAAATCAGTGTATAGATGTGTTTGAAATACATATTCATGACACGGATGTAAACTTTAAAAATTAGACACGATAAGAATAGAAAGACAAGACGATAAGAAATGTGTATATATTTCATTCAAATTAAGTACACGTTTTATCTTTTGAACCTGTTTTGTCCTGCTCGAGTGAACACAACGATGTTATTTATATGGCAGGTGCACAAATATACAAAATGTTTATTGGTGTTTTGATTTCGTACTCGTAGTCATGATATTCACATCTCGCCTTACAGCAAATCATTGTCATTTTATTCGGAGGTAGTGCAATTTAAACGATGCAAGCTGTATATTCTATAAGAAATGCTTATGGTGGATGACGTCAATACGACCGCATTGTGAGTGTCTTTAAATACACTATGCGCAGGTAAAAAGGAACCTTAAACGATATTTCTTCATATTTATCAACCTACAACTTTACTGTTTAAGCTACTTAATCGTCTTAATTAATCGGTTAACAATGATAGAATTTCAGCATATCAACAAAGACAATTGTGCACGCAGTTTTGTATAAGATACAAAAACAAAGATATATTTCAATTGATCTTTATTGCAAAAGAGGCGCAGCAAAAACACAAACTATGATTTACATATACCAAACGTTAGTTTATATTACTTCTGATTTATACCACAAGATATGTGCATGTTTTAACTAAAACAATTTTAGGGAAAACAGTTAAAGGTTTAACTTAAGAACAAGTATATCCAGTCTAGTATCATAAGTAGTGGGTAGAGTCTTCCTATTTTCGATGGCTAAACCCATCACTAGAAACTGTCCAAGTTAGGACAAATACATGGATATAATAGAAGCTTCAACATACATTAACGAATTACTGAGAATGACTGTCACACATCTAATATGCAAGAAACGCAGAACTATACATTTTGACATGCTATGCATTGTCTCTAGTGTCAATGATGAAATACATATCCCTTAACCAACCTTGTGCTGGTTCGTTGGTGATATAAAACAGAGTTATAAAAAACGCAATGACCAGGTATTTTTTAAGTCTAGAACTAAACAAACGTAAACGCAGTAGTTGACACAAATACATGTATGTAATTTTAGCTCTCGCTGCGATGTCTGCTTCTATGATGACTCACCTCCCAGTTAGATTTATACATTACATAGGAACACAGGTTATTAAAGTTTGTCAGTGTTCACGTCACGTGGTTTCCCACTAAAGTTCACCCTCATACTTATCAAGCGATCCTGTTAACAAGATTGCACTCCTACTGCAAAAAATTACTTTACCTATAATATAATGATAGCAACACTAGTAAAGCAATGAAAGTATATTTGTTATTCGCTCGTTATATACACCCTATATGTATTTGTTGCATGTGTTGATACACATGCATTGCTTACGTTCGATAAATAGTCTATACAGTCAACATGGTAAACATGTAACTATCAATAGCTTATGTCGGCAAATGGATATAGATGCTGTAGCTGTTTAAAATAATGTACATGTAGCGACACTATCGTGAAACAGATTGTACATCACTATCTGGTTGTTTGCAACTAAATGCTGGATATATAGCTAGTTACAGCAAAATCAACGTCACACTGCTACAGTGCAGTTACGTTGATAGTGTCACATACATCAATATAGTGTTAAAATTGTTATTACTTATTAAATTCCACCATACTCGGGGTCCGTCAGTTGGTGACTGCCGAGTGCGTTCATAGTGCCGTATACTTCGTAAACATGACGCTCATTCGTTATGTATAACTCAGTGTTCATGACTTATTTTCCATGTTTGTCTCTGACAGAGTATGCGTGCGTGCGTGCATGCATGTGATTCTTTCCGTTTAGTTTCTTATCGGTCTAAACAAAACAAAAACTATCCTAAAAATGTTTTCAGACGTTTCGTAACTTCCACTGAACAAATTGGACATGAAGTACGCTGCATCCCACATGGCTCACATGTGACTCTATGACCGCATGATACAAAAAGAATACATCTTTCACTTTGTCTGCACTCGACACATAGATTTCGTGTTTTCAGGTAATTGTTCTCGGAAGCCATTGCCTTTGGTGCTAAATAAATAAAAACCAAAAACTTCCAATAACACTCTACATGACAGGCGGGTAATTTTTGAAACATTATACAAGGATACACTTATAAATAAGATTTTATTTTAATTTCCTGTTAAGTTCATGAGCAATTTTCATCCTTTGTCAATAAAGATATCCATAAGATTTAAAGAAAAATGTAATTCAACATGAAAATTAGTTTTCCTCATGAAAGCGTTTGCAGTTAATGTACTTACACAACTTGAATTCGTCAGAACTTGAGTAGGAATCTGTAACAGAACAGTAAATGCTATTTCATTTCAACAATATTGTAATATGGTGTATCTTTAGTTAACAACGAGTGACCAATGACGATTGATTCAACAATCGATTAAGTTGGCACTTCCATACTTCTTCAAAGGATAAAATATTTGAATTCTTACTTGTACTTTATGTAGAGTAACATGAGCTCAGTAATTTGGAGTTTGCCAAGATATATATGATATTTATTCAATAACCCATTAGACCCCTAATGGCAGAATAAATCGCTCGCTATACTGGTAACAGTTTAATGCAATTCAAGCATGACATGTGAGGTGATCAGTATTATTATGGGATTTTCAAACTACCTGTTTGAATTTGAAAGATATTAACAAATTAATTTAATTTCATTACAGTTGAAAATATAAGAGACAGGAATGTTCATTATTTGGGATCGTAAAGCACACGTATTTAGTTCAAAGGTGAATAGATCATTTTTGTGAAAAATACTTATTAATGTAATATTTTTTGCAGATTACTGATTTTGAATAATGAACATTCAGCATTTTTGTTAGAAAAATGTTTAAGTTCGTACCATATTCATCCGTCTCGAGCGATGACTCTTTCTCTTCCAGCTCAAACAAACAATCCATCAATTCCGCTGCATTCAAGTCACGTGTACCTGAAATTGGATTTTGATTTACTTTATTTCAGTTACTCATTGAAAACAATCAGAAGTTTATAGACATGAATACTCATCTGATCAACTATATATAGGTTCTAAACTTACACCGAAACACATTTCATGAGACATTTGAAATGTTTTTGTTTTAAATAAACATCATGAACTATTTCAATATTTTCTGAGAGAGACTAATGTAGATACTTGCAGGGGGCATAGGAGTGCATATATTATCACGTCCTAAATCTGACTCATATTGAGAACATGTCTATTGATTTACCTGATTCTTCTATGCGGGCATTGATTGCTTTCTTTATCATTCTCCTTTTGTAGCCAAATATCTTAACGCTCTCCACTGCAGCCGACATCATTGGATTTTCCAAATCTCTTATCCGATACTTTTCTTCAAATGTGGGTTCAGCTTCATTAAAACAACAAATATCAAAAATAGATAATCGATCGATATGTTTTGTTTGCAATGTGGTAAGAACTTAGCAGTTTAAAAGAAAAGCAGTTTTGTGATATAACTACTAGAAATAAGAGGATGTAATTTCCGTTTGAAAGCAATTTGTATTTCATGAAAATGTCACAAAAGTGAAACCATACCGGTATATTCTTTCTTACGTCGAATAGTTCGACATCGTTAGATTGCATAACAACTTCTCAAAACATGAGTGTCTTGTCAGGTGTTAACAGTGCACACGAAACACCATGTTTCTTTTGGATCGACATTTATCCAACAATGCTAAGGTTATAATTTGATAATTATCCAGTAAAATGTTCCATATCGGACAATGAAGTTGATTCCCAAAGACATTCTTTAATGACCGAACTTACCTATTACAGGTGGTTGGGAAATTGCAGTTAAAGTTTCCCCTGCCTCGTCAGTATCCTAGTATAACCATATGACCAGAATTAGTTTTATCTATTCTTACATCTTAATCCATGTCATATTTTCACTTCGATAACATTGATGACACATGTTTATATATTGATAAGTTTCGTTCTAATCATAAAATACCTAAACACATGAAAATAACCCATCCTTAATAATAAGCCCATCCTGGAAAAAGCCTGTTTTTTCTTAATTGTGAAGAAAATAAGCTCGGGCATATCCATGAGATATCTCAATAATCAGATAAAGGACAACGTCCTCCTTGTACCTCTTAAATATGGAGTAATAATGAATCGCACAAAGAACCGATGTGCGCAGCGGTCATGATGGATATTATTAATTTGATCTTTTTGATGACAGTCTAGCTGAATATTGATATTTTTTTTAAATAGCAATTTTAAGAAAGCTAAAACTGTATGAAATAGTGACGTGTCATGCTAATTCGAGGTCCCAATGGTCGAAGTCGTGGCAGGACATATTTACCTCATGTCGGGCTGCTGACTGTATAAATGATGGACCTTTGACTTTGATGACAAATTTACAGAAGGGAAACCATCTCGCGTGTTCCGTCCATGGGTCATCGTTTGGTTCCCACTCCCGGAGACCACCGTCACAGTAATGGCACCGGACAGTGTCCGTCACACCTTGACGTCGTAAGGCATCAGAAAAATGAACCAATACAGTCAATATATCTTGTATTTTCAAATATATGTGAATTATTAATAATTAATATGACACTTTCATTCCATTCTGCAGCAAACCGTCATCATCGAACGTAGCAAACTGAGTTGAGGTTTTTTCATATACATGGGTAGTGCATTATTCGCTGTTATTTTTTTTTTTTTTTTTTTGAAGATTTATTTGATGATTTGGTTCGATATAAGGGAATAAGGAGGTAAATGAACTGGTGTTGTAACATGTTAATGCGAACAGTTAAGAAATGCACCCGATGAACTAAGTATTGACATCAGACATCTTTCATCGGTAAAACACGTTTACCTAGTGGTTGAATGCTACCTGTGTAAAACAATCCAGCCTCTGCCAACTGTTGTGGTGTCTGAGTAACGTAATCCTGGGGCCATGAAGGGCCATATGATTCGAGTCGCATGTTCATTTGACACATATGGGGATGCTTAGGGGTGTATATCTGCAATAAATAGAGGGAATATATAATAGATAGCATGAACTGAGCAACTAATCCAATGTCGATCTATACTGTGTTTATTATTAACTGCATGCCAGCAATATGCGAGATTAGTAGTCAATGTTCTGAACAATTTCAAACGGCTATCCTCCTATATTTATATACGGAATTATTAAGACACGCTTTCTAAACAGATTTAGAAAAGAGCATTGTCAAGCCTACATGTAAATAAACATGTTTTAATTCACATTCGCTGTCATTCTAATAACCGATTGACAACTGTTATCATTAAAAGTTAAAAGTTCTTCTTTCAGCAAATACAACGTTAAACAAACTTCGCGGTTAGTATGAGAATGACATTATGATCAAATCACTTCAGTCGACGTTCAAATTCAGATCATTATTGGTGTTTGTCTTTAGCTTGTAGAAGTACTTGTCATATCGCTAGGTACTGTAATATTATAAACATAACTCTATATTAAAAGGTAGTAACTTATTTAAATGTGCATATCTATCGAAGTCTTTCTCTATAATTTCCCCATTTACCTGTGCCCAACGTCGCTGGATATTCATGATGAAATCTCCGTCTTTCTTTTCTCTCAGGAAAGGGCAATCTGGACTATGACGTGCATGTTCCACCCAGGGGTCATCATCAGAGTCCCATTCCGCCAATCCGATGTCACAATGGAAACACCTTACTATATCTTCTTCGCCTTATTTTTGAAAAGTGTTATAATCAGTAAGATTAGGAAGAAAGGGATCGTATTTTTATTTTCAATTCAATTCAATCTTCATAGAAACTGATATTAAATATTCTGTTTTGTTATTAGAATACGCAGTGTCATCACACCTGATTCGTCATTCTTTTTTTTTAACTGAATTCACGCAAGCTTTTCCAAACAACGTAATATTATTTACCTTTGTAATTTTGAAAAGTTACCCATGTAAATATTTTTATATAGATAACTACTAACCGGTGAAGAAGAATCCAGCTGATGCCAAAATGTCTATGTCTTGTGATCTTCCTGGCCAATTCCTGAATGATTCTCTTCTGGATACTTCCAAGCATTGGTCTGGATTTCGTGGTGCATATTCTGATGTGTTGGTTACATCTGCTATGGCGCCTTGGCTATCCTCAGTTGGTATGTTAGGACTTATTGTACTTACATCCCTCGCTTCGTTATTGCTTTCAAGAAGTCCGTTTCCACTTCCTGCTGTCTCATCTGAAACATTTTCTCTTCGCAAAAAGGTACAAAGCGGTGAACGTCGTGAATGGAACGTCAACGGGTCGCTATTGGTGAAATCGTTGATATCTGCATGCAATCCACACGACAGACAGCAAACTGTATTGCTGTTACTATTACTGCACTGAAATCCTGCCCTAGCGAGTGTACTAGGTGATACAATCGAATCGTTCGGCCAATCTCGGTACGTGTTTATCACCGACAATGACGGGATGTCCTGATTGCTAGCAATATTACCCTGTAGGGGGTATATCGGGATTGGACGTAGCGGTAAGGTCGAAAAAGTATGCTTCATTTGATTCATTGGATACTTTGGTGTAGGAAAAACACCTTGATCCTCTAAATCTTGCAAAGTTCTTCTGATTAATTGACTCAATACGTCATTGTTTGTAATTCCAAGCGTTCTTTTGGGCAACATTTCGTTTTTAGATGACGTTTCTGGAACCAAACGAGCCGATCGTTCTCTGCTGCACAGCACGTGCTGTTTTGACATTCTCAGATGATGGTCAAATTCATCAATATCACCTTTGTTGGTATATTGCTGTCTTGTTCCAATAAATTTGACAACATTTAAATACTTGTAACCGGTTTGACGGCTTTTATGAACAGGAACTTGGCATGACCTTCCACTATTTGTTTCGGCATCGCTCAGAATTTCATAATCAGGAGGATGTTTGATGTATTCAAATTCTCCGTAACCTCCTTTTGAAGTCTCAGTAAAGCTGAGTGTTACTGCATATTCATCGTTACTACACGGTTGCTGCTCTTCAAATAATGGAGTTGCTTTCTTCGCTGAGTAACTGAATACAACATTTGGAGGCAAAGTTATTATTGTTGTGCTTCCGTTTTTATCTCTGGATGGGGAGCTCGGAATCTTTGTTATATTGTCTTGCCTGGCCTGTCGATACCTTCGTAAATACGAAAGAAAGGTTTTATTACGTTACACAATTTCCGTTTTATTCAGTCATGACAGCGACGTCATATATTTGCATATGAGTTTACGTCACCATTTGTGACTTAATGAAATTACCTCACACGCTAATAGTATCCAATTACGTGGTCATGGGGAAAGCGGACATAGGTTTTCTCCTTTACTTTGAGTAACAGAATTGTACATTTTGAACATTAACTTGATCTACCGTTTAATGAAAAGCACAAAATACAAAGAAATCAGAAATGAATAAGAATTTCACAAGTTTTCGTCATTTGTAATACATACTTTTCTTCTTCGTTTTGATAAATGTGATCGTTTCTGAAGACTGAAGAACCTATAGAAAACAGGAATCATCATAAAATTATATCGTTTTTAATGTGCATAGATTAGTGGGCGATGTATGTATGTATGTATGTATGTATGTATGTATGTATGTATGTATGTATGTATGTATGTATGTATGTATGTATGTATGTATGTATGGATGGATGTATGGATGGATTGGGTGGTGGTTCGATGAGTGTATGTATGTATGTATGTATGTATGTATGTATGTATGTATGTATGTATGTATGTATGTATGTATGGATGGATGGATGGATGATGATGTATGTATGTATGTATGTATGGATGTATGTATGTATGTATGTATGGATGGATGGATGGATGGATGGATGGATGGATGGATGGATGGATGGATGGATGGATGGATGGATGGATGGATGGATGGATGGATGGATGGATGGATGGATGGATGGATGGATGGGGTGGTGGTTCGATGAGTGTATGTATGTATGTATGGATGGATGGATGGATGGATGGATGGATGGGGTGGTGGTTCGATGAGTGTATGTATGTATGTATGGATGGGTGGATGGATGGGGTGGTGGTTCGATGAGTGTATGGATGTGTGGATGAGTGGATGGATGGATGGATGGATGGATGGATGGATGGATGGATGGGGTGGTGGTTCGATGAGTGTATGTATGTATGTATGGATGGATGGATGGATGGATTGGGTGGTGGTTCGATGAGTGTATGTATGTATGTATGGATGGATGGATGGATGGATGGATGGATGGATGGGGTGGTGGTTCGATGAGTGTATGGATGTGTGGATGAGTGGATGGATGGATGGATGGATGGATGGATGGATGGATGGGTGGGTGGGGTGATGGTTGGATGAATGTATGGATTGGTGGGTGAGTGGATGGGTTGGTGGATGGATGGATGGATGAGAAATACTAAAAACCTGTCAATTACGTAAGCATAAAGTGTTCTTATTGCTGTTGAGTGCCCGACTAATCACTTTTGCATCTTTACAGAAAAAAAAAATTTTCATTTGCTAATGTCAATAAGATTCGTCGATGGTCCATCCATAAGAATTTAGTTTGTTTTTTTTCAGTATTTTTTATTATTAAAATTATCTTAAAATGTTTTTTGTATAATTTCAATATTTTTTTTCTATTATTATTATTTTTTTGATGATCTCCCCTGTATAATATACTAGCAAAAATGTTTGTTTTATAGTTTTACAAGAAAAGAAGAAGTCGATAACATTTCGTTTTCTCTTCATCAGAATATCTATAATGTTGATTGGTACGCATCACAAATATGACCTCATCATAAAGATTTGAAGACATTTGTCGTTCCGGTATTTTAAGCCTAATTTTCAGAATCAGAAAATACATATGATGATGAACCTTGCGTAATGAATATTCACGAACAAGTTAGACTCTGTGTTTTATAGTATCACGAATAAGTAGCTGTTGTTCATATTAGATATATTTACTTCATTTTTAAAAAATACAGCTACTTAAATGGGCCATCAACATATGACAATTTTTGCATAGTCAAAATCTCTGCTGCAATAGTGAAATCTGTAGAAAAAAGCAGTCAGCACAATTAAAAATAGATAAGATTCAGTTTGAACTTGAATTAGTATGACTTGCTCAATATATATTTACACACACATTTTCGGTTATAAATAAATATTTTAATTTATGGGGTTACATATGGTGATCATGTAATTCAAACCAATTCTTGTGGTGTTGCTTTCAACCTTCGACGTTTTTACTTGATACAAGACTTGCCCCAAATATGTCAGAGTAGAAATTGTAATATATATTATATATATTACTTTTTTCTAATATATTGATGTTAGTGAGATACTACTGCAGATCCCTGGATTAAAATCTTGACTTCAGATGTTGATAGAAACGTACATGGTTTTTTTTTTTTTTGTATCATAATCTCTGAAATTAATATTACCAAAATATCAAAATTATCATTTTGCTGTTTAAATAGGATTTATTTGCATTCACACTCGACAGTGTTTTGAATGCAACATATTAAGGCTAACACATGGGTTAAATCATACGGGAATAAAACTCAAAACTTGTATATGTATTGTTTTATGGTAAATGGGAAAATGCAACATACACGGTACATAAATATTGCTGTTCAGTAATATGGTATTTACAAAAAATCAAATTTCTAAAACTACATCAGTTCTTTCTTTGGTGGCAACCATACAATTATCTTTTGTTAGCTCACCTGGCGTCAACTTTTTTCCTTTAAACAACTTCTTCTGAATAATCAACTGACTAAATGTTTTAGAATTTGGCTGGTATGTTCCTTTGCTGCAGCCCAACAAAGTGTGCGAAAAGAAATGACCATGACTTTTATTAAGGTCACAAGGGTCCATTGTTTTTTTCAAACTTTTAAACGACTTAACATGATCTAAAACGCCTAGAGGAATGATATTTGTCTGGTATGTTCACTGGATGAAGCTGTACAAAGTTTGCGAAAAAAAAATTAATATGAATAATATTTATGGTCACAGGGGTCAAATTTGTTAATTTGTTTGTGAAAACCTTTACCCAACCTCTTCTCATGAACTAATATGCCTAGAGGCATGCTATTTGACTGGTATATTCACTGGATGAAGCTGTACAAAGTTTGCGAAAAAAAAATTAATATGAATAATATTTATGGTCACAGGGGTCAAATTTGTTAATTTGTTTGTGAAAACCTTTACCCAACCTCTTCTCATGAACTAATATGCCTAGAGGCATGCTATTTGACTGGTATATTCCTTTGATAAAGCTTGACCAAGATGCGAAAACAATAACCTTGACTTATATTCAAGGTCACAGGGGTCAAATTTGTTCAAACTTTTAAACAACTTCTCATGTACTGATAGGCCCTGATATTTGGCGAGTAAATGTACGGAAGGAGTTAAGTAATGTTACTAAAAGATAAAAAATGCAATGATTTCAATACAATGCTATTCTTGTTCAAAGAATGATCAGTGAATATTCCAGCCTACACGCTCTGAGAGAACCATTCTGGTTTTGTTGTGATACCGAGAAACTCACAGATTTTGCAGAGCGAAACACTCATAGATATGCTTTATCCCATTCTAATCTGATAAGAAATGCTTGTTATTTATGATGATTGTGGGATTATGAAGAAGATTTTCTAAAGCGGAAGTAGGCGAAATTTATTAATCTTTATTTACACAAGAAATTAATGGTACTTACTAAGAGCTGACGACTTCATCCTTTCTGCTTTCCTGTTGTCCCGTTGTCCTTACTATAACCGTTTAATTTTAGAAAACATATCTTTTCTTTATTTCATATACAATAGATATGACATATGTATATAAATTTGCCTTTAAAACAGCAAAAAAATACCAACACGTCAACATAATTCAATAAAAGTAGGGCAAAAACATGAACAACACTAATTAACACGGGGACTCCTGAAAAAGGACCAGCAGAATAAAAGCAGGTGTTTCGCTTCGGCCGCGACACCAGTCACGTAAGTCTTGGTCAATCCGAGTAAGTAAAATCTCGCTATATAACAACGGAACCAGATGACGAACTAACGAGCATCAATCACTCCTAGCTTCATGTCGCACAAAGAAATAGAATATTTCTCGATGCAATTTTCATGACGACTGTAAAACTTCCCCATAATTTTCAGCAACCTGCATCTTTTAAAAAAAATCCCATGTTACGAGTTTTTCCGTCCTTGATTTCCAATTCAGTGCGATTAACATGGTAAACACTTCCTTCCTATTTAAAGACAGGACGTCATCAATGTATCTAAGTGAAATTAAACGACTTTGCAAAGTATTTGTGACTTATTTTGATAAGCTCTTCGATAAATGCAGTCTCGTATGCAATCAAAAACAATGTCAATAGTATCTTGGAAGATCTTACCATGAAACTCTACAAAGACGTCAACCAAAATCTCAACGATTTTTATTTTTTCGTTCTTCTGATATTTTTTCTATGATTTTTCACGAAATACGGTTCAGTATAGTTCACAAACATATAATTGTACCGCCATTCACCTTTCGTGAAAATGAAAGCCCTCTAAACAAGAAGCCGAGGCATTCCTTCAGTTAAGAATGGTTGAGGTAGTGTACAGCGTTGAAAAATCAAATATTCTTAAAGAAGACATGTTGTCAAACGACGGTGTTGGAGATTGGTTAAAGGCTCTTTAAATATCTTTAAATCCATTTACTATTAATTCCACTTCATGAATAACGGTATCACAATTAAACTGTACGCCAGATTTGATAGAGCTAAGATTGAATAAGGCGTTCGTTTATATAGCTTCTTGTGAAGTTTAGGAATAAGTAATAATAGGTAATTTAAATGACTATAATACAGAAGCATGATTAGTTAGTATTCCCACAGCAACAGCAACAACTGTATGATTCATGATATAAGTGGAAACATTTGGATGACATTATCCAATGCTAATTTAAGAAACGATTTTTATGATTCCTGATGTAATAGATAAACATTAGTTATACATCGTGTGATTCACAGAGTGAAAGATGATCACGGCCCAGTATCCCCTCTTCCAAATATACGATATGATCACGAGGATGGAACGCGACATTACTCTTAACTGAAGGGTTCGAGGCTACGAGAGTATCACATACATTTTCAGATACCCTCGTAAACCAAGGGCTTGTGTGAAAAAAATGCAATGAACGTGTTCGCTTCGTGTCTGATTATAGACACAATACATAGTGATCCAGTTTTTATATATTATACAAAAGACACACAAGTGAGTAACACATTTTAACACAAATTAGAAGTATCAGGCGTAATCATCACAATGGCCTTGTTTTTAACATCGCGTTCGCAAATTATTGCAAATAATGTCACTGTGTTTCTTTAACCCTTGAGTATTAATTAAACATGTTTCCGGGAATTCTCTAGGAATATGAGGAAATGGATCAATCCATTCTTTTGCGAAGGCTGCATATTTTCTTATATGGAACGCAAAACGTTTTTTTATTCGCGAAACGTTTCGAACAAATATTTATTTAAAAACAAAAACGCAGTCGCAAAAAAACAACAGGTATCATTCTGAAGCGTAAAACCCGATTACAATATATTTCATAATCCGATAATGAAAGCTAATTAAGATACAAAAATAAAAATTGAAATATCATTTGCTACCTAATCAAATAACACATGTCTCGCATAATTAACTAATGTCTCTGAAATCAGTATTCAACTGTACCATGAACTTTAAAACGCCGCGAATTGTGTCAAACGGATTTCCCACCTTTTAAACCTAAACTTAGTGTTCTGGAAAGTACCTTTACTTAATATATCAAATGTATTTGTAGGAGGTAGATTTGATAAGTTACTTCACTTATTAGACACAGCTTGGTCTGTGCATATCGCGTATTTTTTAACATCGAATTTGAGCATATTTAAAAAAAAAACTTTTATCATTTTATGTGATTTTAAAATTTAGTAATTTCAGACGGTAAAGCAATCGATTTAACAGTAAAATCGTTTAAAATCAATAAACCAAGCATGTTTCCTTTAACATTTATGGGAAATGTCTACAGCCTTAATGTTATCTTAAGTAGAATTTTCATTTAATTTTATGCCTTGTCATTGTTACGTTGTCCAAGAGCTGTGTAGCTTTTATCAACAGAATAGAAGTTCTATTGATCAAAATCCGCAAGGAAATACGAGTCATGTCCGTATGTATTACGTTAGTTTTGGTAAACCAAATGACAGCGACATAAATGACTGAACATTCATTTTAGACTGGATTACCATAGTCAAAGGAAATAACAACCTACCATGTATAGATATAAACTATTATGTTTAACCATAAGGTACGTACCTGATTCATCCACAATTTCCCAACATAAGTGTATGATGCAAGTGTCTTGCCTATGATATATTTACAGATTGCTATTTATATCCAGGGTTTTTCCACTTACGTACGTACGTATGTGTGTATGTATGTATGTGTGCATGTACGTATGTACGTATGTGTATATGTGTATGTATGTGCGTGTGCATGTATGTATGCACGCAGTATTACATGTATGCTGGTATGTATGCACATTTCACTATGTATAATGTATCTGATTATTTGCAGACAATATGTAACAATGTATCTGATTGTATCAAAGCGTGTTACTACTCAGTATTGCAAAATATCGGTGATTGCACTACTCTCGCATACTTCACATGACAGTTCTCTTTTTGCCATGGTGAAGATAAATCTTTCGCTTCAGTCCCCTTTACATACCTCGAAAGGGATATCCGATATTATCAATTATAATCAAACACTATACTCTCCTGTTTCAAAAACAATTTTAAAAAGTCGTGGTGAAGGAATCTGACAATACCCTATCAGGAAGTTCTACATTCCCTTCCTCGTGACTAGCTCATTTATTGTGTAAAATACTATCAGTGAATAATACAATGACATACATGCCACATGTTTCGGAACCGATAACTTGTTTATAGAGTCCGTTTTATATTTCCCTTGTGACATAAGATATGACCGTCGTAGTGAGCCACGGTATCAATATGTAATACTGGTCACTTGTAAGAGCAACAACCGCAAATAAAGATAAAATTATATAGACTAAACAGGATTCCACATTTTATACACATACACAATATTTTAGTCCTATAAACTATAACGGGAAAACACTGTCGCGGACCAGCGCAACAACCTGTAACTCTCTCCCTCCCTCTTCTACCTGCTGGCCATAGTATCTATAACATGTTAAATTACTCACACATTCATGAAATATTATAAGCATTCATCTAAGGTTGATGTAGTCTGTTTTCCTAAAGTTTGTCTCAAATGCACAAAACTTTCTCCGCAGAAAGTTCAATCGAAAAAAAAAATAAATAAATTGAATACATCGGATAAGTCGAATGTTTTGTTCGATCCCGATTTTCTCTCTTCTTTATCGGAGTACAATATACGTATTACTTCCTATATCGATTTCGAGTTATGTGTATGGGAGTGTGTGCGTATCCACACGTGTGCATCAGTTCATTGACGAGTGTTTCAGATTACGTGTTTTGTTTTATATTCGTACTTATAACTGTTTATTTAAATAAAAGTTATCGTTAGTGTGTGAAAATAAAAAAAAAAAGTTCCATCGAGTCCTACTTTCGATAGTCAGTCTGACTATAGTTGCAGGCCTATTACAAGAAAGGATGAAATTACAATAAGACATTAGGTTTTTTTATAATAGCTAAGACTAATGCACAATGCTATCATGGTTTATCATACAATTTCCTATATTAAAGAGGGAAGCAGAATAGTGTGAAACATCACAGTCTAATCTTATAATGGTTGTGTTAAAAGAATGTATTTTCTATTGATAATAACTAACATGACGAAAAACATTCCGAATAAAAAGGGAGGATTTAGGTTCGTATTCAACAGACAAAAGAACGCTCGTATTATGAAATATTATGAAACTACTACAACATCTATATATTTTATATTCTTTCTTTTTTCCAAATATTTTTAATATTATAAAAGTAAAAAGGAGTAACGCTATTCCTTTCAAATATAATCAGGTATGACAGGATTACAATCACATGTTTTAGCATATAACAGTTTTGTTTATTTGAGAGGCGTCATATATTCAAAAAGAAAGACTGTTGTAAGGAACATCAATATTTTTCATTGCGATGATGATCGCACGTAATTCATTTATATATGTGCAGTCACAAAACAAGCGACAGTTGTAGTAAGAGATGATATTTAGATTCTGGAATGTTCCTATCTACGTCCGTGTATGTATGAGTAACATAAACCTTAGTTACTTTTATATTTAGATTCTAATAAATTTACTGTACTAATTATTGAAAAGGTGATAATGAATTCACCAGGAAGGGTTTTAAAGATTAAAGCTGAAGTTAGTGTAGTATTACATAAGGTAGACTTCAATAATTATCACAGAATCAAAAATCGAAACAAATACTCACTACATAACAGCGTTGGAGTCCAACTATTTATAGATGTGTGGATTTTCCGTTTTGATAAGTATTAGTCATTTGATGACGAATGTATAGGCTCAAACACAATAAACGTTTTCATGAATTAAAAAGACGAACGAGCAAATCACCGTGCTTGTTTCAGTTAGATATTTTCGTTTCATTTGATTTTATTTCTATAACGCACCATACTTTGTTGCTGAAAAAGAATATAATATGCAATGATACTAATTAACTTTTATGTGCATAGTAAGTGAAAAGTAAAAGTAATCAATGCCAAGATTTGAGAAGATATAGAAAAGAAAAAACAAAAAATCGGGGCACAGTAAATTACTACCCAAAGTGAGCCACTGTGCCCCGATTCACCGTGCCCCGATTCACCGTGCCCCATGTGGTCATATTTTAATCATGTGACCACCATCCTGACAAGGCTTAGTATCACATGGATAACACAACTTCGTCAACATCTCCAAACATCCATGCAACTAATGAAATATGATATAGTGTATATCAACCGACTATCAAGTGAGTATCTCAAAGGGATTGAGAGTACAAAAAATTACTTTTGGGGGTGTAAAACATACTTTAAATTGCATTTTTTCTGTCTCCAAATAACTGATACTGCAAGACAATTTGGCAGGAACTCTTCAATACACATATACTGATGATGTCACCAGTCTATTAACACCAACAAGATTCTATAAATAATCAATGATTCACTGTGCACCGGTCTCCCCAACTATATTATATATATATTGATAATGTCATCTCTCTGAACAATTATTTTCAACATGTAAAGTTTCCATGTTACAACTGAATTTTTTTTTTAACTTATACTTTTAAGTCAGTTTTATCATCACAAACACGTAACAATACATTGTAAATCATAAATCTTCAAACTACAGCAAATTTGTTGACCTTATGTTCTTCATATACAAAGCAGATAACTCATTTTTCACCACACACATACCAACAGACAACCCAAGTGCACACTGGTATTGAATATACCACACATATGATACTAACCACACATTCAGCAAGATGCTTACATGTACATACACACTTGTATTAGCCAGATGTCGCACATACAATACAAACCACCACTAGTACTGATTAAAACAATGATGTATGTACTTGGTATGAGACCATGCATCCTCTGAACAGTATTGGGTTATTAATAAAACATATATATAGATCTATAGGAGAATAGTGAATGTACATGTATAATTTATATCTTACATACCCATTGTGTCAAAAATGTATCACCTTGCATTCATACTTCAGCCATAATCAGAAGACATACATACCTTTTACATGTATACTTACTTACAGAAATAGTTTACAAACATTTTTCATACAAAGCAAGGGAAACAAGTAAAGAATAATTTATAATGCAATAAGTTTTTCCCATTTTTTCCAATATTTATCAAACTTTTCCTTGGAGTTATCTCCCTTGCTTATTGCAATAAATCTTTGCACATTATAATCTTTGATTGTGTTTACTGAGGCGTTGATATTAAGGGAGTTATGAAAACAACGCATTTTATATATATAATGCTTAATAACAATTAGTATTTCATTATCAATTTCATTATTCAATTTTTGTGTTAAGAAACCAAATAAGTAGGATTCTTTATTGAAGATAAATTGGATAATAAGTGCATCTAATAGAACTTCCAAGCTACTAAGAAGATTTTGAATCTCATTGCATTCCCATAAAATATGAGTTATAGTTTCAATCTCAGAGTTGCAAAGAATACATAGCGGCAATATAGCTAATCGAGTTTTAAAAACAAAAGAATTAGTTGTAAGAATGTAGTGATTAATTCTAAACTGGAACCATTGGAACTTTGTATTTGTTGTTATCAGAAAGGGTCACTTAAAAATTTGGTGCCATGTAGAATCATCAAAATCAAAGACTTCATTCGTTTTTCTGACCTGAAGGAATAACCTTGCTCTTTATTAAAATGCTATAGAAATATTTTGAACTTTTGAGCTGTTTAAAGAAAGGTTCCAAGTTCAAGGGGATAAAAGGATATTCTAATTTTATTTTAGGAAACTCTGGCTCAGGGTTAAAATGCTTAACAGCCTTTAGAACACTACGATACTGAAGGAAATTAGTTTGTATATGGTATGTATGTGACAGTGTGTTATAAAATTTATGCTTTTTAATTTTACCTAAGTACTAGGGCATGTTTTGACGATGTAAAATTGAACAAAATGTGTAAACAATTAGTAAGTACACAAATGAAAACTAATTCCAGCACGGTTAACCCTGTTAACCAGAATCATATGTGCGACTTGGATGAAACCATGAATTTAAATAAACAAATGTGTAATCTAAATACAGAAGTATGTTACTGACAGTAGAAATATGTCAAGAATTTCAAAGTTCAAGTTTATGTATAAACACTGCAAATAAAACTATGTCCAACAATGTGTATTCACTTAATAGAATTTACTGAAAAAGAATTCAAGTCAATTTAAAAAAAAACAAAAAACCACAAACTCCAAAGAAATTGTCAATTTGATGAACACAAAGGAGTTATCTCCCTTATGAAAGAGAAAGGGGAAAAATAAACAATTAAACAGGTAACTTGTCACAGTCAAAGTCAGTTCAAGTAGAAGGCATAGTGTGTATATATATCCACTTTAGAGCTATCTCCCACCCTCTAAATCAATGACTTGGGGTTACCTAAATATAAACTGTACACAAAAGAAATGAAATGATCCTATAAAAACTATGCAAAAAAATTATAAAAAAAAAAACATGTTTATCTGCATCACAATCTACAGGGTATGTTGCCAAATAAACAAGAACATAAAACGTAGATAAGCTTTGAAAATAGCTGAAGGTAATACTCAGTAATATCCCTGAAAAAGATACAATGTACAAAATGTATGTACTATATGTAGCAGTAACCTGTATAAATATATAAAATAATAAAGAAAACAATGAAGTTATTTTATTTTTTTTTTTTTTTTTTGATTTAGTAACGTATCTAAAAGATATATCTATCTCTCACAATACCTCACACAACTACTCTTAATGTTGTCAACTCACAGAAAATGTCAAAATATATAGAAGACATTTCACTTCCGGTTCATCTGGGTTCATCGAGAAACGTGACAAGTCTGGAACGAAGTCAATTTAAATGATGTATCATGATTACCAAGTCTTTTGTCAAGATTCTGGAGCAGGTAAATGTCACAACCATGCTATCTTACCGGTAGACTTCAGTTGTCTTTTCCAAACCTTTATTCGAACGTGAAATCCAACACATGTCTCTGATGATAAACTACACACTGACATCAGCCGGAAATAACATTGTTTAATGTAGTTGTGAAGCCAAATGCAGGGAGCCTCATTCCGGAATCACGGATAATCCACGGGCGACACAGCAAAGTTCATCACAACAATCTACATGGGCGCCATTTGTAACAGGGTGAAAACACCACGCCAAAGCTTGTTTTCTTCTTAATAACATTTATTCAATGCATAAAAATCCCTAGAAAAGAAACAAAGACAAACACTTAGTATTGCACACACAACATCAGGGGACATAACTCTCGCACTGTATAATTACCTATTTTTTTCTTCTATTATCTAAATTATGGCAAATACAAATTGTTTACCAATTTTACAATATAATTAGATTATTTAAATTAACATTACTTATACAGTATTGTTATATGATTAAATAATACAAAACACAGAAAATACTTCTATGACTAAATTGTCTTACTTTCCTGAAACATACATATACTATCCATATTTCATATTCATGAACATCGAATATACATTTCAACGTAATAATTTTATATAGTAAACTCACCCTACATATGGTGTAGAGGTTTATAGAGGTTCTCTAATATACACACTTGAAACTATGCTATCTCCCGCTATCACTCTCCAATTATCTATAAAATTAATACAACTACTTAATACTTGTCATATACCGTTTAACATGACAATAGACAACACAAATTGAGAATTAAAAATATGATCAGGCAACTTTGTAGCACTGCAGATAAACTTGGGATAGCCAAACTTCCAAAGAGAAAAATGATACAAGTATTATACTATATACTTTCTATTCAAAAAATACATTTATTCTACAGGACTAATTTATTGTAATATATATTAAACAATAAATTTACTACAATATTCTGAAATATTAATAAACATTACAAACTTACCAATTATAATGTATCTCCGTTTCTTTCTAATCAAAAATTCATCTTTCCCCTTGGGAATCTAGATCTGTTCTCCAACAAAGAACTGAATACCGATGTTCAAATCAAGCTTACTTTCCCTCTCATGATGGAATCTAGCCAATCAAAATCGTCAATGTCGGTTCACTGGACAGGTCAGTGGCTGTCATAGGTCAACTTGTGCATGTACATGTATTTACCATATATGGGATTCATACAGGTAATAGTGAGTACAATTCACATCACAAGACATACTTACCTGGCATTCTATAACTAAAAATAAAACATTATAAATATCTGACCCATGTCAGACATATAGACATGTTACCTATTAAAAATACATATAAAGTTAACAACCTGACCCATGTCAGAAGATATAAAATATGCATTTCTGACATTGTCAAAGCATGCCCTAATACTTAGGTAAAATTAAAAAGCATAAATAACACACTGTCACATGTATGAGTGAATTCCTGAAAAGTATAGGATGTTCCAGAAATAATATCTTTTATTAGATCATTCACAACAACGACGCCCTTTCTAAACCAGTCTTTAATAGAAATTGATTTCTTGTCAACAGTTATTTGATTGTTGAACCATATAGGGGTTTTCAGGAAAACTTCATTTTTGTCTATTCTGAAGTCATTAGCAGAGTGTAGATTTTTATATGCTTTAAAAACATAAGACCAGAACATGTTTTTACATTTATTTTGACAGCGATGTATGTAATCAGTACCACAATTGGCCATAAGGTCTAAGTTTAGATATGTTTTTAAAATTACTTGTGTGCTGACCCATATGTATTGTCACAACAGTAATACAAAGTTCAGCCAGTTAACCCTTTAATACCAGTGATTCATGGGATTATGGTAATAATGTGGTAAATGTCTGTAACAAGAAAAAAACAAAATGGACATTAGAATTCGTGGAAAACCAAAATTAACCTTATCCCTATCGTATCTCGCAGTGTAATCTCTCACAAGTAAGGGCTTCCATACATTGAAAAATTGCGCAAACTGCGAAGTCTCTGATAGGCAAATACCGAATAAATCGCACTAAATCTCAACAGTTACACCTTAATTATTTCTACATACTGTCTGTACACTCATTTCACTCTGAATTCACCATCTATAGAGTTCATAATAACGTCATTATGATTCATCCTGTCCAACAACGTGCTCCGGTAAACAATAACGAAAATTAACAGTTCTTTTCAATGACAATGATCAAAATACAACTAAATAAGATCATAGAGCCTAACAGTCATTAATATTTTCCAAAATTACAGTGCTTACACCGTGGTCGCTGTAAGTTGTGAATTAGTTGTGATTTCCTATCACTCAACCGCACACAGGCAAAACGTAAATTAAATGAAACACACGAGTTCCACTAAGGGAGGTAATCTCCCAAACCTACGGAAGCCGCGCGGCGGCACAACTTCGAAGTTCATTGAAAAAGTCTTCTAACCCACCCCAGCTTCAGGGAATCTATAAAGGCTCTAACATTAACCATTTTTAAACCACCAACAATGTAATCCTGGATAACAACATATCTTCTTACTTTATCTGTTTTACTGTTCCAAAGAAATTCATATAGCAATGAGTTTAATTTAGAGAGAAACTTGTCATCGGGGTTTAGCAATGAGATAAATAGATGGTTAAATTGTGAAACTAAAAGTGATTTGATTACATTTATTTTACCAATTGGGGTTAATAATCGTCTTTTCCAGGAATTAATTAGTGATTTAAGTTTTATAAGTTTTTTGTCAAAGTTAAGTTTAGGTATCCGATGTAAGTTAGCATGAAATTCAATTCCAAGAAGAGTGAAGTGATCCCTACCCCATTATAAATTAAGTTCAGGAAGGAATTGGTCTTTGGTGATGTTTTTGCTGCCAACCCACACCATTTGAGTTTTCGAGATATTAATTTTCAATCCTGATATATTTGCAGCTGATTTGATATCCAATGAATTGTTCGAAATGTCTGTTTTTTGTGTAAGATTTCGACATCTGACACATAAAAACACAACATGGGTTTTTGGAGATTTAAGTTGCTGAAGACTACGAACAAGGGTTGCGGCTCGAACCTCGAATTATTTCCTTTAGGTATGTTCAATGCTCTAAGTGTCCTGATTGGATATGTTGTTAACATTGCTTTCATTTGGAATCTTGACATAACTCACGTGGGTTGACCAAGATTTACATGGCAGATGCTGTCGATGAAGACGCTAAGTCATCCGGAACACTTGGTTCTTCTTGTATTTTTTCGGGGTCTTTGTCTAAATTTATATTTTGTTCATGTTTACCCTAGTTTTATTGAATTGTATAAGTCATTAGAATGAATTCTTAAAAGGTACAGAACAGCCAGAAATTTCGCAACTTGGGAGCAATGTCACTTTATTTAAAACCAACCTGATATAATGAGTTTCGGATTAAGTTATCAAGACAATAGTGGCGTTATATCTCTATACTCACAGATATTTTACAGCAGCTTTGGAAAAAAAAAGATAAAATATTGGTCTTCACATTGTCTATGCTGTGAATATACACAAAGAAAGTCTTGGCAGTCGAAGTGATCTCCTAACACACGACTTCTTTTTCAGATATGTATTCCATCTTTTGGATGAAATTAAACGTTCATAAGTGCATAAACACAACGATGATAAATACATGTATCCACTAAAAGCTTGTGAGACAGAAAATGATATAAAACCGACACACCAACATCTACACAACATGTGCGTTGCTCATGTTTCCTTGCTCTCGAAATTGCTTAAATTACGTCATAAAGAATAACTTAAGAACACATCCCAACACCAAAAAAAAAAAAAAAACTCCCAAAACAAAGTTAACATTTAATGGTGTATCTGTATGTGGTATCACTATCGATGTCGTATACAAAAGATGTAATGTGATAACCCGGAACTGAATCCTTAACAACATCTCACTTTAAACTTGAACATTGTAATCGAAAACATCGGAATTGTAAGAGTACGTTATAGGGCTCTTTCTGGTTATCTTTTTCAAACAGAAACCTTGTTTATTGCAGATTAAAGAGCGTGACCACGATATGTACAAATGCTGTCATATGATAATGTACTACAAAATCATTGTAGGGAAGGAAATGTTCACATGAAGCCATAATATAAACGATTAGATATATACATATATAATCAATACGGCACTCGTTTCATACTGTAATGGTAATTATCTGCAATTTTGTACACAAAAATGAAAGTATAAACAATAATTTCCATGACAATTCATATTTCAGAACATGATAACACTGTATAGCAATAATCAAGTTAAAATACTGCACGACATACGGTGTCCAAAAGGCTTCCTAAAGACGAAAGATTTGACAATAAATTACAGTTAATACCGTGTACTAGGCGAATGGCTAGATAAGACTTGTTCATACCGATATAAACAGCACCTTATCTATGATTGTGTAAATCACACTTATAGACATAAACAAAAAATACATATTGAAAACAGGACAAACTATACTGAGTGGAAAAATGGAATGGGACCAATTTATTAATAAATTCAATTTCTACCATAAGACTTATTGCCATTTAATTCGAACATCAACCAGGTATCCATGCTGCCAATCTTATAACATATTATTTTATATGTTAACAATTCCATTGCTAAACTACCTTACCTAATATATCTATCAAAATCTTTTACTGACCTTTGTGCGACACAGCTGAAAATCACAGAATATTTACAACATTTCACAATTTACATATCGATATCTATTTGATATCATTTCTTAATATTGAGCAAATATCGTAACAATAACCCATTTCCAACAGAGTATAAGTCCTTGGATATTCTTTATATCTCAGATAAATGGGGTGGGGTTGGGGAGGGGGGAGGGAATTCTCGGATGTCTTATAAGAGACACAGACCTATCGTTAGGTCCATCTGAAGTGAACATATTTTCTATATACTGTATTTTTTAGCTTCATCAGCCTTGGATCCTCCTCATAACTTCCTGATATGAAAGAATGACATAGATACTCTGATTAAAGTTTGATTTGGATGGTTTGCATGATGTGAGTGTATCCATACATATTCCTCCAGGTAACGTCTGAGAGTTTCAGTGACATAATTAGGAAATGTATCCCTTGATGAGGTTATTTATGTGCTTGATGACGAAACATATGAATGTTCGGAAACCTGTAGTACATCATGATCTCCCAACGACATCAAGACTGATGTCCTCTTTGTACATCGACATATACTGTGTATGTGCGTATAAAATTGTATAATATCATCATATCAATAATTCAGCAGGACATCTATTTCAAACAATATCTAAGTTGCTATTCCTTCCATTTTCGAAACATGTTTTCAGGTACAACGGGAATAATCTTATTTCACAGCAATCAAATAAATTCTCATTTGAAATTGAAGAGCAGCTATTGTAGGGATATTCTTGCTGTCATGACCAACCATTTTACAGCACATATCTAAATATCAGATTTCATAATTCAATACCAAACTCGTTGTTGACCGCTGACCAGTGCAATTCCCGAACAGTTTGTCAGCTTGAGTACAAGAGGAGTTATTCCCCTTGATTAAAACCAAGCTAACATGATGGGTTTACATTAATTTTATGAAAACACTGGTAATCTTCAAATCAGAAAAACCGTACTGACGTTACTTATTTCGCTATATAAAAAGTACATTGG
The DNA here is from genome assembly GCF_031769215.1 of Ylistrum balloti. Lineage (NCBI taxonomy): Eukaryota > Metazoa > Mollusca > Bivalvia > Pectinida > Pectinidae > Ylistrum > Ylistrum balloti. The sequence continues at coordinate 49,326 of NW_026782712.1, forward strand.
CACAAAAAAGATAACATATTGATATTTTGATATTGTACAATTCCATTGCATTCTTCAAAGTCCAGTACGATGATTCTACCCCAAGAATGTCTTGACAATCGAAGTGACCTCTGACAAACATGACGGACATGTCCTTTGCCCTTCGGAACACATTCCACATGTAAGCCTATGTCCACATGGGATGAACAGCATGCATCTTTCTCTTTCCTTACACGTGACACACAAAACCATCTTCTTCAAATATGCGTTCTCCATTCTTAAAGCCTTTGGGGCTGAAATTAGATGTATCGAAACATTCATAAGTGCATGAATACAATGATGATGAATCCATGTACATTCATTCTGATCTCCAAGAGTTATCTCCCTTCGCTTCACTCTGGTGTTATAGCGATATTATCAAGTTTTAACAATCTATATATATATATATAGTAATTTTGATAAAAAACTTTCCACGATGAAATGAAAATCTCCATGTCAGGATTATCAGCAGTTACATATCGTGTAATACAATATGAAGGACATAATAGCAAATCCGATTTAACACTGATGACGTCGATAGTAAAACCAGGACATCATTTACTACTTACTTAATTGAAAGTCATCCTCTTCTGATATTGTATCTGAAAGTAAAATAGATCATTCATATTTGATAGAAAGGCGGAGGAGTTTTGTTATGGTTTTTCCTTTCAATTTTTTCAAGAAATTTTCAACAGCCTTAATTATGTACAAGTCTTTCCTGAAAAGCAAACCATGTGTGTGATCTCATTATTAAATGATAGAAATAAATACTTTAATGTTTAATTCACTATGAATATCATGCGCAAGTGATTATGAATCATACCAATGTCCTCAGAAAAGACTACTCGTCCAAGGTCTTCTAGTTCAAATGTTATTTCCATAAGGTCTGCCGCACTGCAATCTCGCCTACCTATGGTCAGAAAAATATCTTTTGATGACTTTGAATAGATAGATAAATCGATCAATCCACAAAATCTGTGAAAATTGACTGTATATGTGTTAAATTGTTACTAATCACAGATACATCATCAGTCTCTTTTTTCATTATTTTGCATTGTCCTTTATATTAAGTAATTCCTATTATTTATTTTTTTCTTGTTAAACAGCAAACTCACTTAGTACTTTGGATAGAATTAGATATCACGTTTCCATGACTATACTGTCACCTTTATCAGAAAAAAATTACCCGAACTAAGCGAATTAGCACTGACGTTTAGAGCGTGCGAGATGGTTGTGAGTTCATCTTATGTATACTCATTCCATGTGATACATTATAACAGCTGTTTAATATACATTTCCAACCTTCAGAAAATTCACGAATTCACTCAATCGAAGGTTAAATATACCCTTTCAAGCAAGTTTTACTTTAAACTATCCAGACATGCTTCAGGACTTGTTTCCTGTCTTTTTTTCAGTTTTACAACCTACCTGTCCGTTCAATATGAATCATCATGGCCTCCTTGACTGTCTCTTTACTGTATCCCATAGACAACAAACTTTCTGCTGCTGCTGACAGCAATGGGTTTCTTGATTCCCTCTCTTTACACTTATCGACAAAAGTTGGTACGGAATCTAAAAAAAAAACATAGTGAAACATTTTAACTAATATGATCAGTGATTATTTATTAATATGAAGTAAGATTGTACGTACCTATTGTAGATACCATACAGTGTTTCGAGAAGTTTTTTTTATGTAAACCTCTTCAGATAAAATATTATTGCCCAATCTACAAGGTTACATTTAAACATTTCCCGTGATTTATGATGTTAGAAGGTGCGAGTCAAAATTTTATCAAACAAAATACAAATACTACATATTAATGCACGTTATGTTTCATTAAATATAGGTTTACACAACAAACATACCAATCCTTTGTGTTACAGCTGCTGGAACATCGACGTCATTTCCATCAGCTACATCCTGTAAAATCAATTTTTGGCAAATGATATACTTTGGACCTAAGCAATTATGTGTACATTTCCAATATATAAAAAAATCAACAAGATTAATGTATGAACTCTCAAATAATTCCTATCAATCATCTCAATATCAGAATTTCGTAAATTTGGACTAGGGGTGTTGTTTTTAAAGACAACTTGCTCGGACTGATAAGCTTCTAATTTGTTTGTTATTTTTATCATTATTTTTTCTTGTCAGACAATCTATACCATGTACAATTTTTACCTGAGAAACTGTGCAAACATGAAGTAAATGTATCATGTTCGTAATGATTCCCGGCCGTTGGAAGTCATTTTGCTTATTGTAATATAAGACGGTTATGTACCTGGTATACAGATTTTCGCTTGTTTTTTGTGAGTATTCATTTTAGAATAAGGATACCAAAGTTAGCCTTACCTCAGGTACCGCAGAAAGCTGAATGAAAGAAAGACCTTTGACCTTGACAACAAATTTACAGAAGGGAAACCATCTCGCGTGTTCTGTCCATGGGTCATCGTTTGGTTCCCACTCCCGGAGACCACCGTCACAGTAATGGCAGCGAACAGTGTCCGTCACACCTAATTAAATGAATATGTACATCATACTATCATTACTTTTAACTTACGAGAAGATAGATCAATTTCAATCACACACATTGATGTCCTTGAGTCGAAAAGATCAGTTCACTACGAATAACGTTTCTCATAATTTTGAGTTTGAATATATATATTTTTTAACAAGACTATAAGAAATTTGTTTACGCTTTGAACATCAATAGAATAAAAAAGTTCATTACATTGGAAAATTGTTTTCCTGGACACCTTTTAAAAATGTATTCAATAACTACACGTAAAAAAACATAAACCAGATTTTACCAGTGTAGAAAAACCCAGCCTCAGCTAATTGACATGGAGTTTGCACGACAAAGTCTCGTGGCCATGAATTCCTAAAGGTCTCCTCTCTTTTTCTCGTAGTGTCCATGTGGGGATGTTTTGGTGTGTATATCTGAAAAGGCATATAATACATAATAATATAGACATATATATTGGATATTATGTCCTTAAATAGGTAATTGTCCGTCCCTCTAAAATCTTTCGCAACTATCATTGTATTAATTTTCATGGTACAACTCACTAGTCAAGCTATAACAAACATATAAGATGGCACATTCTGTGTGGTTATTCTTATTCTGTAATTTTTAAGTCTACTCTTGTTTGGAAATAGTTTATTACCATGGCCCACTCTAACTGGATGTTGTTGATAAAATCTGCGTCTTTCCTGCTCCTCAGAAAGGGACAATTCGGGCTGTGACGGGCATGCTCAACCCAGGGGTCATCATTTGGGTCCCACTCGGCAAGCCCGATATCACAATGGAAACAACGAACAATATCTTCTTCATCTAAGAAACGGAAATTATGACAAATGAGACCGCTGGAATAGCATTGACGTACTGTGTATATAGCATAAGAGTACAATAAACAACTAAATAATGACATTTGTACCTCTGTTAACGTTTTCAGATACTGTATATGAAGAAGGTCGATATCTATAAAAAGTATATTGTGTAATCAACTTCTGCTCTGCTCTATAAATACCAATGAAAAATAACCAGAAAGGAACCGATGATCACAAAGACAAAATATGGTAATTTAAAAAAAAAAAAAAAAAAAAGAAATTAAGCTCCCTGAACTATAAAAATGCCGCGAAGGATTAGCTGTGAATCGTCACGTATCATGTTACTTTGGGTGTTCTAACATAAACCAGTATACCTGTGAAGAAGAACCCACAGTCCATTAAGGTATCAATGTTGTCATGTTCTCTTATCCAAGTTCTAAAGGAAAGTCTACGTGATTCCAATGTGGTGTATTGCGGATTGCGTGGCGAGTACGTCGGCCGATCATTTCCACCGGAAGCTGTTCCCAGGAGTTCCAACTCGGAAGTGACGTCAGAGTTTGTACTCTGTACATCCTCCCCAGATTCGGTCTGGTTTTCTGTATGGCCAGAGAGGATGGTTTCGGCCTGGCTTTCTGTATGTCCAGAGAGGACAGGTTCGGCCTGGCTTTCTGTATGTCCAGAGAGGACAGGTTCGGCCTGGCTTTCTGGACAGGATCGATGGTTAAACAGTTCGTCACAAACTCCTGGCTCAGATGACACTCTATCAACAGAGTTTGGTGTAAGATGATCGATTTCTGATATTCCATCGGCATTGTCATGTTCTTTATCATGTTCTGATGTAGAAACATCGTCTGTTCTGTTCTCATTCTCAGTTTTATTTTCATCGTCTTTTCGTTCTGATTCTAATTCTTCCTCTATTGTTGGTAAAACGCCATTGGTTGAAGATATGCAATCACTGCCGTTTGTAAATAAAGAGGATTCCGTTGGCAATATCAACAAGGAAAACAATGATGATAAGAACTGCGCATTGTGTTGATTCTCCTGTATTCTGTAAATTTCCGGGGTAACTGAAATATAAGGCCGATGCAACAGAAGTTCACAATCACGTCTCCCTAACCCCACTGGCCGGTAATTGCTTGGATTTCCGCAATATGCGATGGATGTAAGGCGGTCCAGGTTTGTCAGCGATCCTACGTTGATCCTCAGACTAAGATTTCGATTTTGTGACTTTTCTGATTTCGATTTCCCTTTCCTGCGTGACGCTAACTGACACAATACGTCGTCAAAATTTAAGGATCGTGCACATTTCCGGAAAATAATTTCGAACGATGTCTTGGGTTTTGAATCGTTTCTTTTGAAACCAGACCTTTGTTCACAATGTTCGTGTGAGTTTTCTATATCTATAGTAAATGAATATCTGTATTCATCCTTGATATGAGTAACCTCTGCAAGTCCATGTGAAGTGATTCCAACATCACAGCTTTGGATTCTCGCTGTTACATTGTTGTTACACTCCGACCTAAACTTAGTTATTTCCTCTGATTTCGAATTCCTCGAAACAGTCTGGTTGCCATTCGTGTAAGAGTCGCAATCTTCGTCGTTGCAATTTTCAAGTTTGTTAAATAAATCTTGTAGAGAATGAGCGACTATATCGTTGCCACTCCTGATAGTATTTTCTTTCAGTTTGCCTTTCATAGGTGTACCAGTTCGCTGACAGACATCATAATACAATCTGTGGCCTTCACTGGGAAAATACAAGTTGATATATCTGGTGGTTGGTCGTTTTGGTTCACTGATTCGTCTGAAATTTAATATATCAAACAGAACGTTAATCTCAAAATAAAATTCAAATGATTTACATTTCTACTGTGATGCAAATATTTCAAAATTACATGTCACTCAAGAAAATCGAAATGTTGAAAATTCATTCTCTGAAGACGATATACCTATAGTTTAGTAATTAACATCGACGGCATGGTCCAATATTGGAACTGGACACGAACAAACACGTAATCGTTTGAGGTGTATGACTACTATATATATATATATATATCTTTATGTAGATATATGATCAACGAAGTAATAGCGGCATTACAGACAAGTATAAATAAATAGTCAAATTTTCGAGGAGATCTGTCTTCTTCTATCAAGACACAAATTATTAAACCTGTTACATCATAAAACATGGAACACAGAACATATACAAGTACACGACAGACACAACCATAAGAGATTTAATAAACGCATCAATCAACACGCAAAACATAAAATAATGATAATTTTTATGACGCAATATTCTATATCGCTTCTGTATGGTATATATATACATTGTAGATAGATTTTATATATACTTATTGTGTAATATATATATATATAATATAAGTTAGATAGTCACTCACTGACCCTCTATAGAGCCATAAAGGGTCAGTAAAATCTTATAGGGGGCGAGGGCGGAGCCTTCTATGTTCCTTATTACGTTTTTTTTATCATTTGATACAGAGATTTAGTGACAGTTTCAAACGACTGGTAAAATATCGGGTTTTTTCCCATATGCGACATTGTTTTAAATAAAAATATACCTTTTCGTAATGATATTTCTTGACCAGACGGTTTCAACCTCAAGTTCAGACATTTTTCCTGAAAGAAGAAAAAATGGAAATGTTTTACTACTTCTCTGCCAGAATACTTCAATCTCTTGAATCCTATATACATATATATACTTATATATAAATACACTTACATTTTTGTATTTACACCTCTACAACATGATACCACATATTTCATATTTTCTCTTACAAGCTCTGTTTTAAAATTCCTCCATGTGTAATTAGTTATTTGTGACATAATGATGATATATATTAATATAATAAAGTAGATATATGATACTTGTCACGTTGAACTTACATATACGTAAATGTATGATTAAACAGGAAATTCCTTCACGTCAGTTTCCCCAAAGAATCTAACGTTGATGACTAGTATGTGATGTATACATGTATGTAAGTCATATTGAATAAAATATAAACAAGTTGATGAAATGACTAAATAAACAAAAATGATTATGTACAAAACAGTGAACGTTTTAATACAAAAACAAGCAAGAAGTTTGTTCAAAATTTACGTATCATACAACACCATATCGTGCTATATAAGGAAGTGTTGGTGTTTCTAGGTCAAACTATCGTTCGATGGATGATTTTAGTACTATCAATAACAATACAAAACAGCACCAATATCATAAAATATGACAGTGAAGATAAATTTTAAATAATTAGGATGGTACAATGGTACTCTCTCTTACCTGCTTCTTCGAGGCGACAGAAATACTTCTGTGTAAAGTCTATTTTAGTACCGGATTTCCCAGTAATATTTATAGCCAGGTTATTTTTGGAAACATGGTCTATTGCCAACAACAACAACAAAAAGTTGGAAACATGGTTTCAAATAACTGGTCTATTACCGGAAGTCTCGACTCGGTCTAAGGGGCATTGAAACTTGCACATAATGGGTAACCCCTCTTATCTGTTATGCTGCCGTAGATATCAAAAACAATTACAAATTTATTTCATTTTAGTTTGAGCTTTTCAAAATCAGGGGAAAAGAATGGTGGATGATTTTTGCGTCACTTTTGCTTTACTTTATTTATGCATAAGTTTTGCAGAAATCATTGTGGCAGATTATGAACCCCATCTTAGACTTGTTCGGTCGATTTAAATGATAAACTTTGAACTAAATAACAAATGTCATTTACTTTAATAAACGGCCATATTCAATTCACATCTTGTGTTCTAGTTGCTATTTCTATGGCTGTCTTACTAGCTTGCCATGGTCAGAGACGTATATATCACAGAGATATGAAACTAGCCCAAATCTCGTAACATCACGTATGTCCCTGTTGTTATCTGAGCGGAAGCTTTCACTCGCGAGATTTGGCTGTTGCGCCTGCGTTGTCACCCTTGACCGGCATGTTTTGACAGCAATACACACGTGGGCAAAGTCTGTGCTTCATAACGACAAAGGCGCCGATTGTCTGGACCATGTGTATTTGTCAGTAGCGTCAACTTGTCACTCGATCTAAGGTAAGACTTTAACTAAGTTATTTTACAAAGTATCGTCCACCAGAGAGTATCTAAGAAGAATTATCATGAATTTCGATGACATCATCAGATTTTTTGTCCTGGGATGACGACATTGATCTAGATATTTTATTAGAGGAATATACAGATAACGAGGCACAGGACGCTTATAGCGGTGACAGTGACTTTGAAGTTTCTCCTACCAAAAAGAAATTGACAAAATCCAATTCAAATATCAGAACAGAAACTAAGTTATATGCGTGTCCATTGTGTGATAAACAATATAAAAGCATAAGCGGTTTTAGGAGTCACACAAAGAAACAACATAACAAACCTGGATTGAAAGGTAAGTTATTAAAACAAATAGTTATCTATGATAGAAAAGAAGTCTCTTTGTCTTTATTGCATAATTCACTTAAAAGATACTAAGTAAAATGATTACTAGTAAAAGCACACAGCAAATTTCACACACAATTAATACTAGGATTTTTTAGCAATAGTATTTTTTGCTATATGAAATAATTTTTTTCAACACTATACTGTGGACAACTAAATTTATCGATAAACATAATTCACTTATTCCTTCTTTATACTCTTTTACAGCGGACACATAAATTCGTGGGTTGCATGTACCCACGAAATTAACAAAAATAAATTCCCCACGAAAATTAATGGTTCTACTTGCCTGTTTACAAACTTGATAAAAGGTGTGTAAACTAAACTAAATTTCAAAGTTGGGGGTGGGATTATTGCAGGACAATGAAATAGCATTTATTGCCATTTGCTAAAGAAACATGGATGGGTTTATTAGCAGATATGGGCTTATTGCTGGATATTACAGCATGCACCAAAAATAAAATAACTAACGGGTACCTCTGTATTATAAACACTGGAGTAATTTTTTATTACAAGAAGTATTTCAGTTGCAAGATCCTATCACATAACAATAGAGTTCTTTATTCAAAATCCCCTAATTAAAATCTTGAAAACATTGTCATTGGAGTTATTCTATTATTTCAGCAAGTAATCACAGACTGCCAAGTCAGACTGAGACTGCTGTACCCCCATCATCTGTTGTACCTGAGACTGCTGTACCCCCATCATCTGTTGTACCTGAGACTGCTGTACCCCCATCATCTGTTGTACCCGAGACTGCTGTACCTACATCACCTGTTGTACCCGAGACTGCTGTACCCCCATCACCTGTAGTACCTGAGACTGCTGTATCCCCATCACCTGTAGTACCTGAGACTGCTGTACCCCCATCACCTGTTCAACCAACTTCAACCTGTAAGGAACCTTTGTGGAGACTTTTTACAGACAGGGAAATTTTCAAAGCTAACTTTAATACCGCATTTGAGAAAAGTATTGCAGATATTCAACAAGATCGGATAAATATCTTTTTTGGTTGTGACATTGTTGAAATTGCTAAATTTGCGGAGGGTAATTCAGTTATTGAGTTGTTTTTTTTCGACTTGTTTTTATCTTTGTTTTCTTCTGACATAAACTTGTGTCTCTCAGAAGATCGTGAATCTTTTTTAACAAATTACATCAAGCTCATGTTTGTAAGGAAACTGAAGAGCAGATCAAGGAACTTTTTTTCTAGACAAGGTTGTTTAGGGACTGATGCTAATGTTAATTCCTTTGTGCAGCAACTATTTTTAGACCTTGTAGAAAAACAACTCAGCTTACAGGTTTCTCACTATAAAGACATTTCAACTGCTCAGCATTCCAAGTTTTCAGACTGATCAATCTATTTTGTTTTATATATCAGGTTATATTATTAGAGCACTACGCAAGTGTTAATTTAAACTAAAAACTGATGTTAGAGACAATAAATTAGCTTGTGTCAAAAAATTAGAAAGCAAGACAGACCAGTGTACTTTTTTGGACAAATTTAAAAATTGGACCAGGAGGAAAGATTGTGGTGGACTTCTTTATCCAAGTGATAACTTTTATTTGTTGGTGCGCGAACTAGAAAATGTTGTGCGTCTCAATGTTGATTTGAACAATTTGTCGTCTACCTCACTGAACTGTTTCCGTCTTAAAGAGAAAAGTATGGAGTCATTTATGGTAAAATACTACATGCGGGACATCTTCTCTACACAAGACAATGACACTGATGTACATGTGTGCCTAATGGAGGACATTGTGTCTCTCTTCCTTCCAGTGCGGGGGTTTGCAGTGGCCAGAGTGGAAAGAAACAAACTGGCACAGACACAGAAGTCGACTAAAGTCAAAATCAAACCATCTGTCAGCTTACGGAAGTCCTTGATGCCAAGGACATAGCTATTTAGGCATGTTTATTTTTGTTTATTATTATCATTATTGTAAATGGCTATTCTTTTTTTGCCAGTTTCAGGATCATGGGTGCTAATTACAGCAAATATGGTATCTACTTCACCTAGGTAGTTCAGGAAATGTTATAAAAGTACATATGTACCATGGTTTCTCCAATAGCAGTCATGTAATATGCACTACATATATCCATAGCTAAATGATTCAATGAATGACACTTGGCTAACACTCTTGGATACATTTTCTTACCAAAAAATCGAAGAAACAAAATGTTCAGTTTCAGTGAATATTTGGAAAAATATGGTACATTTACACATGCATGTAATATTCCTGTTCTTGGCATCACATAGAAGGGTAAAACATATGATCAACATGCAGTTGTTATAGTCATATTGTCACTTTGTGTAAACCTGTTATGTTACTTTTTAACATTGTCAGTCTTGTTTATTCAGCAACAAAATCAAACTGAAATTTGGTGATATAATCTATAGATCTTATCTTGTTTGCAACACTCTTCAAACTACTGGCAATTGCGCACATGCTAAGCAATGCCACCATTGACGATAATTGGTCCCTGATGATAACTGGTTGCAACCCAGTACCCATCAAACTGAAATGATGATAAGAAAGACAAATAAAATCTTTGAGGTTTAGATATAATTCATTTCAAAATCTGTTATTTACAATAATGTTTGACATAATATCACATTCATCACATTGTACCTAGAAAACAAATTCTCCTTAAATTTATGCAATGTCATAGGTTGCTATGTTAATATTTCATTGCAATGTTACATTTAAATATTTGTTGTATTTATTTGTGGTTCAATAGCAAGCATGCAATTTGTGTAATATACTATGAATGAAAGCTTGTTGCTATTTAATTTTTTAGTGGAAGATGCATCAAATATAGTTCGTTGGAGTTTAACATAATATATAAAATAAATATTTAAACACAAAATATTTTGCTGTTTTATGCCTATCAACAGCCAAGACTGGGATATTTGAGGATGTGCCAGGAAATTGTAAATGGTTGGCTCGTTATACATATACTACTATTACAATCCTGGTCTGCCTGATAAAATTAATGTTTAAGTAAATATTGATGACTATCACTGATATTCCCATAATTGTGTATACACTCTCAATAATAAACTAATATTTGTCCGATTCCTGAGCAGTATATGTGAAAGTGTGTTCCTATTTACATATAACTATATACTGGCCAGCTATAGGCACATCACAATGTGATATATACGTCTCTGCCATGGTGGAGGTCCGGTATAAAGTATTATTATGTTTCTCGTTCTTCTTTTCTGAAATATGTGGAGTTAAAATATTTTAATCGGCAAGAGATTGATAGTCTATTTGATATTTTGTAGGTACGTATCTGAAGATGTACGTGTAATATCTTTAAGTGGGTCATAAATCTAATATGGCTGCCATGACGTCATATTTCAAAACTTTAAAATAGTCATATCTCGAAGAGCTTTGACTGTACAGTGTTTATACAATTATCTTATAACGTAAATAATTTCCATATCTAACTTTTCCTCCATTACATGTTCAAAAAAATTGTCGAAACAAAAAATTCAGTGTTTGGTCAAGGGTCACATTTTTAATTGTTTTTTATATGGTTTCTTTGGGAAATTTCTTTGATAGATCAATGCAGATTGTCTTTCGGATGTATTTAATGTTATCACTTTTTCTCTAGCATTACCGTTAACGTTATACGCCATTTTGAAAATTAACTGTTATCTTTTAAACTCCCCACAAATTGGGAAAAATCTTGTTTTAGAACTATATCTTTTTTTTCAATACGAACAGTATCAATATGGAATAGTCTACCTGAAGAAGTAGTATCGGCACCCAATATAAACTCTTTTAAAAACAAACTGGACAACCACTGGAAGAATCAAGAACTTTATTATAACTATAGGGCAACAATCAAACTTTAACTATAGCTATATTTATGTACATGTGTATTTTCTATACCTGTATATTATGTATTTACATATATGAGTCTGATGAAGAGGACTTGTCTTAGTCCTGAACCGGAAATAAACTTAACTTAACTTATATCTATTTCATTTTCAACTTCATTAGATAAACAAAATGGCCGTCATGACGTCATATCCGATTTTGCCTCCAATTGTAATATCTCATTATCGACTAGATATATTTAATTCATTTTTGAATGTGTTATGCAAGATAACAAATAAGCAACATTTCTTCGGAAACTTTTTTGTAAAATACCAACGTTCGGTTTTCGGTAGGTGTCAACATTCAAATTTGAAATTTTCTTTAAAAAAAATATTTAAAAACCTCTTCTCAAATTCTACATGGCCAAGAAGCAAGATATTTCAAATCTGAAATGTTCAAGGCACTGTCTATCAAGTTTGTTATTATAAATTACCTTGACTCAGTTTTAAGGTCACATAATTCAATTATGTAAAAATCTTTGAATAAGATTATTTCAATATCCAAGAGACACATGGTGGAATTTTGCCTCTAACATAATTAACAGTGATCAATTGCAATTGAATATATTAATTAACTTTTGTCTGAAAATTCACCTTCCAGTCATCCAGTGGGGTCAAAGTTGAAAATTGCTGTTTTGAAAACCTTCTTCTCAATTTCCACACGGTCTAGAGCCTTGATATTTCATATTTAGGACGCTCTGGTGATTTGCTATCAAGCTTGCTAATGTAAATGATCTTGACATAATTTCAAGGTCACAGGGGTCAATTATGTAAAATTTTCCATCTGATGATGGTTGTTAAAAATGCATAACACCGTGAAAGTGCTATCCTTCTCATCCCCATTTAATTTACACATACTCACTGTACATTACATAATCTAATACATTCAAACTGTAATTAATTTGGACTCTTCAATACCCAGTGTTGAATTCCTATCATGGTAATCAAGCCAATGCTATGTACTGAAGCCATGCTGTTATCATCATCATCATTATAAACAGAACAAGAGGCCCATGGGCAGGCATCGCTCACCTGGTAAATCTAGCTATTCAAGAATTCAGCAAAGAGGTTCAAATATGAAAATGATTTCTGAAGTAATTTTCCTATTGGGGGCTTGCCTAGTGGTCAAACAGAAAGCAGATTCGCAAATTCATTAAAAATTGCTGAAGACAATATTCTGGTACACAACAAAGATATTTAAGATATTACATTTCTCTCATCGGGTCACCACACCACTCCTGCCCGTAATTGCCAGGATCCAACATTTATACATAACTGATTCCCCTTCAACTAAGAAAACTGCAGACTAAATTTGGGCAAAATCTAAACATTCAAACAAGAGAAGTATAATATACAAATATTTGCTCTTTTTCCCCTATTGGTTCCCACTCCTCTCACCTAAAGGGACAAATCTTCACTGTTTATAAAAAAAATGAATCCCTTCTACTAAAGAATGCCTCAGACCAAATACAATTATTCCTACAGTACGATTCCAAAACTTTACTCTATTTCCCCTACTGTGGCCTGCCCCATGGGGCCAAGATACACCTTATATAAAAAAAATAAATCTTTCATCCAAGAATGCTTCAAACTAAATCTAGGCAATATCCATTCACTCCTTTGGGAGGATTGGAATTTAAAAGAATTTACATTTCCTGTATTGGTCCCACCCTTCCTGTCATTGCTCCCCCCCCCCCCCCCCCCCCCCCCCCCCCCCCCCAACCCCTAAGAAATTTGAATATTCATTCTCTCCTTCTCCTACAGTATAGAATTTTAAAGAAAATTTTCCTGTCAGTCAGGCCCCAAGGAGTCGCTAACCAATATCAATATGAACTTGAATCCCCTTCTCTAATGGATGCTACTGAAGTAATTTGGTCAAAATCTGTTCAGACACTCGTGACTAGTAGCAATTTTTATTAAAATGTTGATGGATAATGGATGCTGTGCCTTGGCTTAAGCTCACCAGTCCTTCTGAACAGGCGAGTTAAATATTGTTGGACATATATACCAATTTAGTGGTATTTGTTACTTAATGCCAGTCATTTTCATAGTTTCTTGGTTTTACACATTCTAACTTGAGAATGTTGTATACATATGTATATGTTGATGTTTTCATTTCATAATATTTACAGTTCTTATTTGTTTAATTTTCATATTGATGGACGTTGAGCCTCCACTTGATCCTTAGGTTCCAGCCATTGGTGAAACAGAGGCAACAAGTAAAGACCCCTGAAAATTGACCAAATGCTTCACCCACCATATTATCAGAAATCATACAGTTAAACAAAAAAATAACTAACACAATGCATTTTGTACAAATTTGTCACAGCCATATCTATAGATGATACTAACCCTAACTAGGGTACCAGGTATATGACATTTATCCAAATAGTGATCATGTTAAAAACTGAGAAAAAAACCAACAGACCATGGGGAAAAGACGCCTGAAGATTCTTTACAGTGCAAAATGCACAAATAAATCAGAGGAAATTATTAAACACAAATCACAACAAATCCATAGCAAACTGTAGTTATTAAATCCTTTATTCAGCTATTAATCCAATGGATGATGATCACTTGTGAGTTAACACTGTTCATCTTGTTTCATTTTGTTGATCTCTAATCAATGTAGATACCGACTAGAATTCTAAGGTGTCAAATATGGTAGGAGTAGCAACATCCTTTCACAGTTTTGACGATATGTTCTGCTCTGAAATAGAAAAGACACATATAACAACAGGAAATTTTTGATCAACGGAAAACATGGGCAGGAGGGAGGGACTTTTAGTAAAAATAAAAGGTGGATGTCACTGATTTATCATTTGTGGTTTGTTGCCAATAAATGACTCTGCATTTTCATGAAATGGGGAGATAACTCTAAAATACAAGGGAACTGGCCAAACCTTGGTTGCCAGCTTCATGATAACTTTGCGAAATGCAAATCACTATTAATTCAATACAAATTTTAAAATGATTTTTTAAGTCAATAATCCAACGGATGAGGATAACAAGTAAGTTTACACTGTCCATTTTGTTGATCACCCGTCAATGTAGAACTTAAATTCCAAGGTGTAAATATGGTAGGTACAGCAACATCCACATTACCACAGTCATAACATCCTTTTACTGCTGTGATGATATGGTCTGTCCTAAAATAGAAAAGACCTGACAGCAGAAAAAAAGTTAATCAAAGGAAAACATGGGCAGCATGAATGGAATTTTAGTAGAAAATAAATGTGAATGTTACAGATTTACCACTTGTGGATTTGTTGCCAATAACTGTCCCCGCCTTGATGAAGTGGTATCAGGGGAGATAACTCTGAAATACAAGGGAAACAAGCTTATTAGCAAGAAACAGACATCCCCTTCCATGCCATAATTAGCATTTTTGAAGCAAATTATCATCTTTATATCAAAAATCTATTTTTTGCAATGGTGACCTTTGTAGTTGACCTCCTACTTAGCAAGCACTGTAACAGGTTTCAATCTAATCAGTCATCCTTTACTCAAGTTATCATCTGGAAATCATCCATCCACCCATCCAAACAGACAGACAAAGACAAAAAGTATAGTCTCTGCCAGTTTCTGGGATTAAAAACCTAACCTTAGTTGTCTGGCTCTCGATAACTTGATTTATAGTTTGGGAACATAAATCTTTATTATCAGATAGCATGTAGTTAAAAAAAATAATAGCAAACACATGAAATAAAGTAGAAGTTTGTCACCGCCTTATCTTTAGAAGATATCAATCCTAAAAAGGGTATATGTCATTTCTTCAAGTACTGAACATAACAAATTCATCTCAAATTGCTGTTTTTTAATAATTTATTCAGTCAATAATCCAATGGATGATGATCACTAATAATTTAACACTGTCCATTTCCTTGATCACTCTCAGTATAGATAAACAACTTAAATTCCAAGGTGTAAATATGGTGGGTGGGAGCAACTTTTGCCAAAGGGCAGTCAGACTATCGCTATAAACTATAAAGTAGATGGAATGTAGCTACACAGATAAAGCAGAGACCAACTAATAAGGGTTGAGACAAGGAAATACTCTCACATTTGATGTCCTAGATGTTTCAAGCCCTTCCTCCTTAGTGTTCAGCAAAAAGCCTGAACCTAATGGGGAAAGGCGGACACCATTCGCAGCAAGTAATTCTTTGGAACTAAACGAAATATTTGAGTACTTAATATGTCCCCCATCCAAAGACAAAACATATGGACAAATAAATACTTAACTGTACAAGACTTTCCTTTATGGCCTAGTGGTTATCACTATAGCACCATTTACAACAAGGAAGTTACCGAGACCAATCCAATAAAACGTTAGGGAGAGCATTATAAACAAATGACATGGTATCTTAAAAAGTGCTTCACAGATCGTTTAATGGAATCTTGCTGAGGTCATTTGCCCAACAATGATTTACCACAATATATATATTATCCTCAAACTTTCTCAAGTGAATAGCCGTAGCCTTCAATCTTATGGCAGACTAACCACCTTGACCTTGCCACCAAAGGGAAGCCCCAATGTTTTCCAATCCTACGTTTATCCGTCTCGTCTACGTTTTATGAAGGTGTGTTTGATAATAGATGACCCCACAATCCAAATAATGATTTTTCCTTAAACAATCTTGATTTATGTCCAACAGGTACAACCTTTACAATCTTTTCCCTGAAGAAACATACCCAACTACTGTAGCTGTTAAACCCTCATGTAAGACTTTTGAGCATCACTATTCCGTCAACCTATTTGTTTACTGTTAGTATCAGTAACATCCTCAAAATCATGAATTCTACTATAAAAGCTTAACCCAGCAATGAAGCATGTAGTGTAAGCTAAGTCTTTTGCTGACAGGAAAACAATGAATTTGATTACATGAGGTAATGGAAAGGGAGATAGACAAGGTAACTTATACTGTAATCCTAAATCTTAAGTCATTTAAGCCCTCTGGTAAGATTTAGTTGTATTTAATGATATTCAGGCACTAACTAGCCTTGCTACTTCACATTAGAGATCAACAAAATAAATATGGGGGGTCCTGGTTCTGGTTGTTTCTATACCTCTTGTTCCAATGCCGAAATTTTTCCCATGGAAATCCAGAGATGGTATCTGCTATCTTATTCTGTGCACCAGGAATATGCTGAGATTTAAACTAAATGTTATATTGCATTGTAATGAGAACAAGCTCTCAAGGAGCTCATAATCGTGTCAGATTTAAATATTTTCTGATTCAGTATCATGTAAAATGAACTATTATCCATCCAAAAAATTATTTTCCTATTCTCTGAGTTTCTTCCCCATATATGTGAAGCCAATAGAATAGAAAGGAGCTAAGAAATGTTGTCATGCAATATTGCAGTACTCTCCCAGAAAGAAGGCCATTTAAAAAAATGTCCGACTTCCATTGCAAAAAGTGCCACAACTCAACTCAATAAGACCTGCTGTCACATGCCATTTCAATATATGTATTCATGTATTTTAAGTTTGACTGTGTAATTAGGTTTAAGTATTGTTTATAGAGGTTTTTTCTCAACTGTTGTGTCCGCAGGCATGCATGTGCAACTGGTAAGCAAGAACACAGACAGGTAGACAACTAAGAGTGAGTGATAAGACCTGACTCGGTTCTATGCTCAAATTACAAATTGGGGTTATTATTTCTGTTCAGTTTATCCCAATATTATTTCATTACTTTGTCTATATGGTGTCTGTTATTTATGCTGATGGAGTAAATTCATAGTGTATTAAGAGTCGCTGAATGTTACTTGTATTGTTAGGCGTGACCTAGAATGGCTTAGGCATATGCAGTATGTTGTTTGGAGCTGGTAAGTGAGGGTGCATAAATACTTTGTATACAAGGATGTTTTCATGTATTTAGTGTGATATCAAGATGTATTCCGGGTGGTGTTGTTGGATCGCGATACATGCGGACAATGTACCTACAATGACCAGGTGAACTGTAACATTTCACACCAAGGAGTTATGGAACATGACTGTTTACATTCTGTTATGGTGAACTTTTGAATGCGTGAGAGTTGGAAGATTGACTGTGTTTTTGTAAATAAATTCCAGAAAATAACATTGTACAATATGTGAATAAATCTTCCATATATTGTAGACTGTCGTCTCAAGTACTACTCAACAGTAACGCTCATGTTTCATTACACCTACACTCTCTGTAATAGCTGAAAGGACTGATTGGACTTCCAAGAGGAGTCTGGGAAAGTAGTAACACTGTTGAACTCGTGCAGAAGCTTAAACACATATGAAATAGTGAGACAACTCTGCTTTAGTCATTGCATTATAAAGCCCTCTATTTAATGCTCTAGAGGAAGGTATAGCCCAGCCATAAAACATCAGCAAGCCCATTAATGACTACTTACACTTTCTTTCTGGACACTAGAGCTCTCAAACTAGAGTTTAAAGCTGGCAGCTTTTTCTGAAGGAACACTGGATTTTTCTCCCTGCAATATCTATTTCTAGTCCTCGGAGAAGGATATGTTCTGGGTGGGCAGTATTCATGTATAAATATCATTAATCTTGGTTTTTGGCTTGTTAAGATTGTACAACATTTGTGGGAATGCTCATTATTTTTGTGAAAAAGGACACTTCAATGTACTTCCCATTTAAGATTTTTTTTGTCTAATTATGTCCGAAATATGCAAACCTAACCCCCATAATAGGTGAACTATTAAAAGTTAATATGTAAGTTAAATTTAACTATCCAAAACTGTATTCTAATAGACATAAGTCAGACGTGTTGTCCAGAAGCCAGAACATACTTTCTGTTAATAATCTATCACACATGTCCAGTATACATTCGCTCCCGGGTTAATTACATAAGCTTACCAATACCGTCTAGCAGGACAGGTCAGCAAAACCTTAGCTTGTCGTAAACCACCTAATCTACCACTATGTGTGTGCATTAGACCATGTAAATAACTCATGTGTTATCCACTTCTTGTTAGCAAATATGTAATATTAGATTATCAATGTCTACGACTTTTAGTATAAATACGACTAGGTTTCTAGCCAGTCATCGAATCGGTTCCTGAAGGCATGCGAGTGTACCACCTCTCCATGTCTACACACAATAAATTTACATCAACCTGAACAGCGTTTGGATTTCTTCATCTCCACTCAACACTGCACCACTCTTCATTCTCAACAAAGAAGTTCACCCACTACACTTTATCGGACACCACATCACTTTATTGGTCCCGTGACTTCACTTTATAGGGTCTGGCTGAATACCTGATGGGAAATGATGAGCAGTTCCTGCTCCTGATGTTATGGTAGTAGAGTTAGCTCCTCCTCACTATTACGCTATTACACTTTGGAAATGGCTGCCTCTGTTCATCCGTTGGACCTAGAGCTGAAGGCCTCTTCACTTTGGACTTTGGCTTGTTTCTTAAACATAGGGAATTAGTATTAGAAATATTCAGCTTTTCTTTTATTTCAAATATGTACAGTGTGTTGTGCTATTTCCTCACCAGTCCAAGCCCAATCCACTTACATTGTTTTGATATCTACCAGGCCCAATTCACTAACATTGTTTCGATATCTCCCAGGCCCAATCCACTAATATTGTTTCTATATCTTCCAGGCCTAAAGTAATCCACTTACATTGTTTTAACATCAACCAGGCCCAATCCGCTTACATTTTTTAAATATCTACCAGGCCCAATCCACTCACATTGTTTTGATATCTACCAGGCCCAATCCACTTACACTGTTTTAATATCTACCAGGCCCAATCCACATACATTGTTTAATATCTACCAGGCCCAATCCACATACATTGTTTAATATCTACCAGGCCCAATCCACATACATTGTTTAATATCTACCAGGCCCAATCCACATACATTGTTTAATATCTACCAGGCCCAATCCACTTACACTGTTTTAATATCTACCAGGCCCAATCCACATACATTGTTTAATATCTACCAGGCCCAATCCACTTACACTGTTTTAATATCTACCAGGCCCAATCCACTTACACTGTTTTAATATCTACCAGGCCCAATCCACATACATTGTTTTGATACCTACCAGGCCCAATCCACATACATTGTTTTGATACCTACCAGGCCCAATCCACATACATTGTTTTGATACCTACCAGGCCTAATCCACATACATTGTTTTGATATTTACCCAGCCAAATCCACTTACTCTGTTCTGATATCTACCAGGCCAATCCATGTACATTTTTTTAACATCTAAGTTTGATTCAGAGCTTAGCGTTCGTGAAGTCTAATTACACAGAACAATAATCGAAGATATTTACTAACTACAAGAGTCACTTCTCTATTCCTAAAGATGCCACATCAACAGTAAGCTCCATTAAGCTACTAAAACTTAAGTAGATTAACATTTCACTAAATAATAGTAATATGAGCAATAGAATCTAATATTCTATCTCAAGCTGAAAAAAAACCCATTGTCGTTTAATATTATAGGGCATTAAACAGGTAGGTTTGAGTAATTGATTAGTTAATCAAATGCAGCTGCAGTGTCATTCTGATATAGAAACACAAAGTTTGTTAAAAAATTTCCAACGAAATAAACAACATATATAATTGCACAGAAAATTTCTGATATCTGACTTTGTGTTAAAATGACTATCTATAACTGATTTGTTCTACACTGACTATATTGTATAGTCAGTGCAAAAGTCATAGGTGAGCATGAATTTACCTTTGTTCTAGTTTTAGCCACTCTATCAGCAGTTGATAAACACTGGAGGTGATTAAATTTGATTATAAACAGAAAAAAGCGAGACAACAACAACATTTTTTGTGTAAAAATAGACAGTGATGCATTGGTTATCAGGCCATGTCAAATATATGATGCTCTTTTTTTGTTGCAAATGTTTAAAAGTACTTTAATGTGTTTCTATTTCAAATGACCTTGCACTTGAGTAATTAACTGATTACAGCTGTAACAATTCCTCAAATGCAGGACTACACGGTATGAATAGTTTCACAACACAATGAAAATAAATGTGACCAATTTTTCTAAACAAAACGTTATAGTACGCACAAATGAGGGAAATGAAATCATGTGGGGTCAACATGATGCATTGTCTGGACATTCGTTTTGGACCCTTATGTACTTCAGGCCGACTGTACCTGCATAACTTCAGCTATTGTAACATGTCAAGCTTCCAGAAAGAATAGAAACTGTGATTAAAACCATTCATCTTAAAATGCAATGATTAAATATTTTATTGCAAATTTGTATATTATTTTTCACATTTTTACATTTCCAAACACCATCCCAGATATAATGATATAACCAATCAATCCATCCACAAATGCCAGTGTTTTGTTGTCTGTCAAGTGGATGAAAACCCATCATGACTAATAAGCCAGACCTCCTTCTTGCAATGTTTTTGGCTATGAAAGTCCAAACATGCATGTCTTGTACTGGAAATGTGACAAATTTTCAATTTTAAAATTAAAATAAAATCAAAAATTAAAAATTAAAGTCACTTTGGCTACACATTTATTTAACTAGCAACTTGTAGACTGAGAGATGGAAAAAATTAACCTTATTTTCATAATTTCAGTTATAAAAAAGAAGTTTACCAAGAAAGATGGCTCATTTGAGAACAAAAATGATCTAACAATAAACATTTGAATCTAGCTAGTCCTTTAGAAATTAAAAGGTCCATAATTTAAATAAACATAGGTATCCAACATTTTCGCACCATTATTTTCTTTTGATTATTTTGTCATCAAAATGGCATTCCCATTCAAATGAAGATTATATGTAATATACGAGTACTTCTGGATCACTCTTAACTGATCACATGATGCAGGTATATCTTTGATTTAGTAATGTCATCAGAGCAGAGCTTCAGATGATTTTGCATTAACATGGGTCATTGGGCCCGTCTAGTCCAAAAAGTACGGGTCATTTTCAAAACCATGGGCCAGCAATTCTGAATGATAAATAAAGACATAATTTTAATCAATATCGCCTGTAGGGACAGTTACATTATCTAAAAAAAATATGAGAGCTTTTAAACATTTGCTGTTTGAGTTTGGTCGACAGACTATTAAATTAAATTCATTGGGTTTTCCAATAACTCAAATGCCTTCTTTCCATGCCGATTAAACATTGTAAAAATACCGAGCGACGACAGGTACGTGTAACGTCACAACGGGCATTGGCTCACGCCAAACTTACTTTCAATCGAAATAATTGTGACAGACTTTAAATCTGATACTGTGATTTAGGTAAAATATCATTTTTGTTTTGATTACAGACTGCTTTCATTCAACACTCATTGTAATTAACCGTTTAACACTTCAATTTTTACACCAAACCCGCTGACCCATTTCTCTTTTGTTGTGACCGGGTCGACTCGTCACGAGCCAAACAAATTCGATATCATGCAAATGTCATTATATTTTACAATTACGTGACGGACAGTGACACTACCTTTTCCATATTCGAAATATTTACTTGCCGATTCTTTTTTTTTCATAATGAATTTGTCCATGACAATTCACAATTCCGTCTGACATATTCCCCGCAAAATGTGTTGTTCGGTTGTATGATCTTACAGATTCGCGAAAAACTTGCGGAACGCAAACTACTTTCGTTTTAGCATATATTTGCGAAGTTGTGCGTCATTTTAAAAATTTACGCGGGATTGACGCCGGCACACCGTCAATCCGAAGCTCTGGTCAGAATATCAAAATAGCAGAAATCCACTTCAATCCCACACTGCCTTAGAAATTAGTTACTCCTCAAATTAGTTTGGAAATATTTCAGAAAACAGACCAAAACATCAATCAAATGCGAAAAGACATCTCACCAAAATGTCACTGTAACAATTTAGAAACCATAGACCACATCTTTCTCTGGTGCAACAAACACATAACTGCACAACAAACATTTTTAAAAGGGTTGGGGAAATTAAATGTATCCCCAAACGACATACATACACTACTACAACCTAGCCCAGTAGAACATAAAATCCACAAACTGATACCAGGCTGTCAACCAAAATATAGGAGGAGTATAGGAATATTTTTTCAACAAATATAGGTCTCTTTTGCTAGTTTTGAGGCAAAATATCATTCAAAGGCACTTATTCTAACAATTCTTATCTTCACGTACTGTTTCTATATCAATCAATGATTAAAAACTACCTTAAAGTAACCATTCACTTCAACAGCATCACAATCCAGGCAGAGAGCTGCTGCATAGCTCTTCATCATCATCTGAATGGGCACCTAAAAGGCCAATATCCTGTTCTACTGCTTTGCAAGGTGCCCGTAATGGCAATAAAGAGATGCACTGAATCATTTTCTGGTGGCTGGTGATGCTGTTGAAGACTTCAGAATTCTCTAACCTGTAAAATAAAGAAGCCAAAAGCAGTATCAAAGAAATATTTACAATATCTACATTTAGCAGCGACAAATTTCCTGAAAAATATAGGAACATTTTTCAAAAAACAGAAAAATAAAGGAAATATAGGTGGTCTTTCAAAACAGATTTTTTTAACCAAAATGTAGGAATATAAGAATAGGTTGATAGCCTGTGATACTGAAATACCTAACACAAACAGACTACATAGACCACATTTAAAACAAACATCACAAGGGAGTTAACTCCTATGGAAATACACAATGAATGAAAACAACAAACACACAACATCTACAAACTACACTACTAGTAAGTCCTATGTCTGTTCAGTACACATAATTGGGAACCTGAAGGTGCAACGGTCATGGACTGCTGAACAGTCAGATTCTGGCATTGCACGCTGGCTTGTACCATATGGTACCTGGATAGGTAAGGCAATGGGGATAGACAGCTGTCGATAATTCTTTATACAGAGCAGTTTAGTCAACACTGGATGAAGGATAGTAAGACTAAATACATCGCAATAAATACATACACAACCTAACAACAAAACACACTCGCCAAATACAGAAGAAAACTACACAAAACAACACAATAAACATCAGATAGGATCCAAATCACTCACAGGGAGGCTGTACCAGGGTGGAATACTACTGGCCCTCCCACTCATTGGTACATACCGACATTTCTTGAGGTGTGTGGTGGCCTACTCTGTGCCCCCACCCAACTCATACACAAGACAAATAAGACAGCAAAGACATTCAAACTTACAGACACAGACATAGATCCAATACACAATGCATAAAAACTCCTGTGATACATATCAAGTTGGAGTGTTCAAGACTCTCCCCCACCCCCATCCATATCACTGCAACCCTAAACATACAAAGAGGAAAGAACTAAAATGTTATCAACTACTACCGCCATAAACCCCACACAATCTAATGAATGGAATAAAATATGACAGGAAATCATTCTAGGTCTACCCCAGTAATCCCCAAAACATATGGTTGCATATTTTCGAGTATAATTAGGTCACATTTTAAGGTATGGGTGCCCTAAAAAGGGCTGTTTTATAATATTTTCGAAGCCCCTCTTCAAATGGACACAGTCCCTCGGAAATTTGAGCCACTACAATAGCACTAGATTGCTAACAAGGTCCTGCTGTAAACAATCGGTTAATCATGGTCTGATTATGTAAAAACTTCTGTATCCTAAGTCCTGGCACCTTGGACACATCCCCTCATAAACCTCGGCGACTGCATCCCGGAAAGACATCACCAAATCCTTAATGTTGTCCACTATCTCAGTGGGCTGGCGTCCTGGGACGATGTCATTAGTAACAAGATGTATTACCACCACATCTGCTCTCATAGATAAGGCCTCATCACCGCAAGATGTGGTGAGCATCTCAAAGGTTAAGTCACTATATCCTCTAACAATAACGGTCCACCCATGGTGGAATCCATGTCTCTGCATGTAGAAACCTAGCTGTTTAACGCAAGAACCTCCAAAAAAGAGTAGTCTTCATGGTAAGATCAACCTGATTAATCAAACCAAAACAAACATATACTTATACTACTTTAAAAATAAACAACTACATAGCCATATCAAATCTGAAATCCACATATCCCCAATCAGTAAAATGCACTACAAACAAAAACCCATCATCAAACCACTACACCGCCAAATAACCCTCACAAACAAAACAATATCCTAATAACAACAGCAACAACCATGCACCAGAAACCACGACTCTGAAACAACAATAAGAATCCACAAAGTGCACAACAACAATACCGTCCTTAAAGCTGTCAAATAACATAACTTGGGAATCAAAAATAAAAGTAAACAACATCAAAGACAAATAAACTCATTCTAAACACATACTACTAAATATCAGGATACCGAATATCTTTTAAACTTCTCTTCATGAAAGAAAAAAAAACATAGTACGAACATGATACATCCAGCAGACAGGACTTTAAACAGTGGCCTGTGTGAGGATTGTCCAACCTCAAACGAAAAAGATCCTCCTGCGGTTATCGATAACAAGAGTGGGCACTTGACTCCACCCAGGAGCCCATATAAGCCCAATGTATACATAACAACATTTGGCCAAAGTGTCATTGTTTTTAAACTATATAAAAATATAAGTTCTAAATTCCCCTGATCTAATAAGTTAGTTATCATAGAAAGACAGGCTAGTGATTGGGCACGACATTGAAAACAAGGACCCCTTCCACCACCTAGAGTCCAGTCACAGCTCATCAAGATCCCTCATTTGCCACAGGAGTCGTCTTCAAATTACAGACCAGTCAATACCCCCCCCCCCCCCCCCCCCCCCCCCACAAAAAAAAAAAAAAAAAAAGAACGTTGCTAGAGAATCGACTCCAGTCAACTGGACAATATCCGGAGACGAAAAACGAACACAATCATCGCCATCACATGCCCGATACACATGTCGGTCATTTCAGGTGAGCGAATTTGAGGTCGTACATGTGGATATTTTACTGAAAAATACTGGTGTGTCATCCGTCAGATTTCAATAAACCTTATAGTGTGAACACATTTTAATTAATTTATGTATTTGTTTGGTAGCTGTTTGTCGACATAGCATATCTAACGAGAAACGATTTTTCAGGGGTCCAAGAATATTGCAAACACGTGACCCCTAAGCCGGACCGACCCAACATATCAAAACTACGTGTGGAGATCGGTAATAAAATGCTGATAACTGCTCTAGTAAATACCCTAAATTAACCACAAAGTTAGCACATAACAGAAAACGAATTCTTGATAAACATTTCTGAACTGATATTAAGCTGAAATTTTGGTAAAATAAATGTCAACAGTTTCACCGTTTGTTTGTTTGGTTTTTTTTTGTTGTCGATAAATGGCTCCACTTCTTTCAGGAAGTCAGAACAGGGGAGATGACTGTAAAATACAAGGGAAATAACCCAACTTCATTGTCTACTTCTTGATAAAGTAGATTCATGGTCTGAAAAAAAATCTATTGATCTCGGCCAATTAAAGTAATGTAGCGTTCCCAAATGAGAACAAGGTAAAAAGAAAATCACCAAGCAAGCTTATGAGTATCAAACAAGTCCAACTTGGTGTTTTCTTGAAGGTTCTTTTTATATCACACAAAAGAAAAGAAAATATTTTCAGTGAGATCATTATGACGACCGCAAAACTTCACCATAATCTTCATCAGTCTACATACCATGAAACCATATGTTGTGAGTTCACCTGGAAATAATGCCATGAATATCTCCTTTGATTTAGATTATCATTTAACGAAATACGCTCCAGTACAGTTCACATACATTATATCTGTCTTGCCATTCACCGCGGCGTTCTTTTGAAAGAAAGTTGATAACGAGAAAACCAAAGTGTTTTTATTAGTATGGAACGGGGAATGAAATACGTAGTGTACAGCATGGAAATATCGAAAGATCCTATGGAAGGAATGCTATCTGAATGCTACTTGATCAAGAGCTCCTTGGAGTTCTTAATAAACACACACATACATTTATTATTCAATCAATTAATTGAATATAAAGTATGATATAATATGCGTATGTATATGTCAGCCTGGTATGATAGTACTAATGATGGCAGTAAGAAGCCATCCTAGAAGTATAGTTAAACAATCAAGCAAGCCAACAATACAACGTCGTTGATATTTGTGCTTTTTAAGTTTAAGAATCCAGCTTAAACAAAGAGAGCCGTATTCTTAGCATTCATTAATTGAGAGTTTTAAGAAATCAATGCAAGACCGTCAATAGACAAGGATCGAGTTTTTGGGTGCCTTAATGAATGCAAAATTCCACGAAAATCGTGAACTTTGAATTTGAAATACCACTCACGGCATACACAGAGATATTATCTATAGTTTTTTTTTTTTTTTCTTATTTTTTTTCCTACATGACGAAATCATTTTCTGGGCAGTCTGCTACAGTGGTGGATACATATTATTGTACCGTGTTTCGCTAAATGAGTTTATGTCCCTATCTCCCGGTCGAATTCGGAACATTTTACCATTGTTTAAGAGAAAATTGCCGATTAGCTAATGGCTATATCTGGACTGTTTACAAAGCTACTGTTACCGTGTTTAACACGTCCTCAGCGACATGATCTCGTGTGTGCTTGTTAACGCTTTGCTAGAATACTTAGCCAGATTTTACATTGATATTACGACTGAAATATGCTAAGAAATCTTCCAATTAAACGGAACACATGCCACTTGATGAGACATTATGTACATTTTGATATTTTCACGGATCATAGCCCCATTTTTGTGAACGTCTTGTCCACTTCACTGTTTACTCTTTGATATTTCCGAAAGTGCACATTTCAAGCACACTGTATATCCCGGGAGTAGTGTAAGGTTAATTCTGTCCCGTACTCTACTCTATATCCCGGGAGTAGTGTAAGGTGAATTCTGTCCCGTACTCTACTGTATATCCCGGGAGTAGTGTAAGGTGAATTCTGTCCCGTACTCTACTGTATATCCCGGGAGTAGTGTAAGGTGAATTCTGTCCCGTACTCTACTGTATATCTCGGGAGTAGTGTAAGGTGAATTCTGTCCCGTACTCTACTGTATATCTCGGGAGTAGTGTAAGGTGAATTCTGTCCCGTACTCTACTGTATATGCCGGGAGTAGTGTAAGGTGAATTCTGTCCCGTACTCTACTGTATATCTCGGGAGTAGTGTAAGGTGAATTCTGTCCCGTACTCTACTGTATATCCCGGGAGTAGTGTAAGGTGAATTCTGTCCCGTACTCTACTGTATATCGCGGGAGTAATGTAATTCTGACTGTCGGGAGTAGTGTAAGGTGAATTCTGTCCCGTACTCTACTGTATATCCCGGAGTAGTGTAAGGTGAATTCTGTCCCGTACTCTACTGTATATCCCGGGAGTAGTGTAAGGTGAATTCTGTCCCGTACTCTACTGTATATCCCGGGAATAATGTTAGGTGAATTCTGTCCCGTACTCTACTTTATATCCCGGGAGTAGTGTAAGGTGAATTCTGTCCCGTACTCTACTGTATATCCCGGGAGTAGTGTAAGGTGAATTCTGTCCCGTACTCTACTGTATATCCTGGTAGTAGTGTAAAGTGAATTCTGTCCCGCACTCTACTTGATATCTCGGGAGTAGTGTAAGGTGAATTCTGTCCCGTACTCTACTTTATATCCCGGGAATTCTGTCCCGTACTCTTTATATCCCGGGAATAGTGTAAGGTGAATTCTGTCCCATACTCTTATGTATATCTCGGGACCAGTGTAAGGTGAATTCTGTCCCGTACTCTACTGTATATCCCGGGAGTAGTGTAAGTTGAATTCTGTCCCGTACTCTATTGTATATCCCGGGAGAAGTGTAAGGTCAATTCTGTCCCGTACTCTACTGTATATCTCGGGAGTAGTGTAAGATGAATTCTGTCCCGTACTCTACTGTATATACCGGGAGTAGTGTAAGACGAATTCTGCCCCGTATTCTACTGTATATCCCGGGAGTAGTGTAAGGTGAATTCTGTCCCGTACTCTACTCTATATCCCGGGAGCAGTGTAAGGTGAATTCTGTCCCGTACTCTACTGTATATCCCGGGAGTAGTGTAAGGTGAATTCTGTCCCGTACTCTACTGTATATCCCGGGAGATGTGTAAGGTTAATTCTGTCCCGTACTCTACTGTATATCCCGGGAGTAGTATAAGGTAAATTCTGTCCCGTACACTACTCTATATCCCGGGAGTAGTGTAAGGTGAATTCTGTCCCGTACTCCACTGTATATCCCGGGAGTAGTGTAAGGTCAATTCTGTCCCGTACTCTACTCTATATCCCGGGAGTAGTGTAAGGTGAATTCTGTCCCGTACTCTACTGTATATCTCGGGAGTAGTGTAATGTGAATTCTGTCCCGTACTCTACTGTATATCCCGGGAGTAGTGTAAGGTGAATTCTGTCCCGTACTCTACTGTATATCCCGGGAGTAGTGTAAGGTGAATTCTGTCCCGTACTCTACTGTATATCCCGGGAGTAGTGTAAGGTGAATTCTGTCCCGTACTCTACTGTATATCCCGGGAGTAGTGTAAGGTGAATTCTGTCCCGTACTCTACTCTATATCCCGGGAGTAGTGTAAGGTGAATTCTGTCCCGTACTCCACTGTATATCTCGGGAGTAGTGTAAAGTGAATTCTGTCCCGTACTCTACTGTATATACCGGGAGTAGGGTAAGACGAATTCTGTCCCGTACTCTACTGTATATCCCGGGAGAAGTGTAAGGTGAATTCTGTCCCGTACTCTACTGTATATCCCGGGAGTAGTGTAAGTTGAAATCTGCCCCGTATTCTACTGTATATCCCGGGAGTAGTGTAGGAGAATTCTGTACCGTACTCTACTGTATATGCCGGGAGTAGTGTAAGGTGAATTCTGTTCCGTACTCTTATGTATATCTCGGGAGCAATGTAAGGTGAATTCTGTCCCGTACTCTACTGTATATCTCGGGAGTAGTGTAATGTGAATTCTGTCCCGTACTCTACTGTATATGCCTGTATATACAGGGAGTAGTATAAGGAGAATTCTGTCCCGTACTCTACTGTATATCCCGGGAGTAGTGTAACGTGAATTCTGTCCCGTACTCTACTGTATATCCCGGGAGTAGTGTAAGGTGAATTCTGTCCCGTACTCTACTGTATATCCCGGGAGTAATGTAAGGTGTAAGGTGAATTCTGTCCCGTACTCTACTGTATATCCCGGGAGTAGGTGTAAGGTGAATTCTGTCCCGTACTCTACTGTATATCCCGGGAGTAGTGTAAGGTGAATTCTGTCCCGTACTCTACTGTATATCCCGGGAGTAGTGTAAGGTGAATTCTGTCCCGTACTCTACTGTATATCCCGGGAATAATGTTAGGTGAATTCTGTCCCGTACTCTACTTTATATCCCGGGAGTAGTGTAAGGTGAATTCTGTCCCGTACTCTACTCTATATCCCGGGAGTAGTGTAAGGTGAATTCTGTCCCGTACTCTACTGTATATCCCGGGAGTAGTGTAAGATGAATTCTGTCCCGTACTCTACTGTATATCCCGGGAGTAGTGTAAGGTGAATTCTGTCCCGTACTCTACTGTATATCCCGGGAGTAGTGTAAGTTGAATTCTGTCCCGTACTCTACTGTATATCCCGGGAGTAGTGTAAGGTCAATTCTGTCCCGTACTCTACTCTATATCCCGGGAGTAGTGTAAGGTGAATTCTGTCCCGTACTCTACTGTATATCCCGGGAGTAGTGTAAGGTGAATTCTGTCCCGTACTCTACTGTATATCCCGGGAGTAGTGTAAGGTGAATTCTGTCCCGTACTCTACTGTATATCCCGGGAATAATGTTAGGTGAATTCTGTCCCGTACTCTACTTTATATCCTGGGAGTAGTGTAAGGTGAATTCTGTCCCGTACTCTACTTTATATCCCGGGAGTAATGTGAGGTGAATTCTGTCCCGTACTCTACTGTATATCCCGGGAGTAGTGTAAGGTGAATTCTGTCCCGTACTCTACTCTATATCCCGGGAGTAGTGTAAGGTGAATTCTGTCCCGTACTCTACTGTATATCCGGGAGTAGTGTAAGTGTGTCTCTACTGTATATCCCGGTAGTAGTGTAAAGTGAATTCTGTCCCGCACTCTACTTGATATCTCGGGAGTAGTGTAAGGTGAATTCTGTCCCGTACTCTACTTTATATCCCGGGAATAGTGTAAGGTGAATTATGTCCCGTACTCTACTGTATATCCCGGGAGTAGTGTAAGGTGAATTCTGTCCCGTACTCTACTGTATATCTCGG
The DNA here is from genome assembly GCF_031769215.1 of Ylistrum balloti. Classification (NCBI taxonomy): domain Eukaryota; kingdom Metazoa; phylum Mollusca; class Bivalvia; order Pectinida; family Pectinidae; genus Ylistrum; species Ylistrum balloti. The sequence continues at coordinate 80,251 of NW_026782712.1, forward strand.
GAGTAGTGTAAGGTGAATTCTGTCCCGTACTCTACTGTATATCCCGGGAGTAGTGTAAGGTGAATTCTGTCCCGTACTCTACTGTATATCCCGGGAGCAGTGTAAGGTGAATTCTGTCCCGTACTCTACTTTATATCCCGGGAGTAGTGTAAGGTGAATTCTGTCCCGTACTCTACTGTATATCCCGGGAGTAGTGTAAGGTGAATTCTGTCCCGTACTCTACTTTATATCCCGGGAGTAGTGTAAGGTGAATTCTGTCCCGTACTCTACTGTATATCCCGGGAGTAGTGTAAGGTGAATTCTGTCCCGTACTCTACGTACTCTACTGTATATCTCGGGAGTAGTGTATATCTCGGGAAGGTGAATTCTGTCCCGTACTCTACTGTATATCCCAGGAGTAGTGCACGGTGAATTCTGTCCTGTACTCCACTTATATATCCCGGGAGTAGTGTAAGGTGATTTCAGTCTCGTTCTCTACTGTATATCTCGGGAGCAGGGTAAGACGAATTCTGTCCCGTACTCTACTGTATATCTCGCGAGTAATGTAAGGTGAATTCTGTCCTGTACTCTACTGTATATATTGGGAGTAGTGTAAGGTGAATTCTGTCCCGTACTCTACTGTATATCCCGGTAGTAGTGTCAAGTGAATTCTGTCCCGAACTCTACTGTATATCCCGGGAGTAGTGTAAGGTGAATTCTGTCCCGTACTCTACTCTATATCCCGGGAGTAGTGTAAGGTGAATTCTGTCCCGAACTCCACTGTATATCCCGGGAGTAGTGTAAAGTGAATTCTGTCCCGTACTCTACTGTATATACCGGGAGTAGGATAAGACGAATTCTGTCCCGTACTCTACTGTATATCTCGGGAGTAGTGTAAGGTGAATTCTGTCCCGTACTCTACTGTATATGCCGGGAGTAGTGTAAGGTGAATTCTGTCCCGTACTCTACTGTATATCCCGGGAGTAGTGTAAGGTGAATTCTGTCCCGTACTCTACTGTATATCCCGGGAGTAGTGTAAGTTGAATTCTGTCCCGTACTCTACTGTATATCCCGGGAGTAGTGTAAGGTGAATTCTGTCCCGTACTCTACTCTATATCCCGGGAGTAGTGTAAGGTGAATTCTGTCCCGTACTCCACTGTATATCTCGGGAGAAGTGTAAAGTGAATTCTGTCCCGTACTCTACTGTATATCCCGGAGTAGTGTAAGGTGAATTCTGTCCCGTACTCTACTGTATATCCCGGGAGTAGTGTAAGGTGAATTCTGTCCCGTACTCTACTGTATATCCCGGGAGTAGTGTATATACTGTATATCCCGGGAGTAGTGTAAGGTGAATTCTGTCCCGTACTCTACTGTATATCTCGGGAGTAGTGTAAGGTGAATTCTGTCCCGTACTCTACTGTATATCCCGGGAGTAGTGTAAGGTGAATTCTGTCCCGTACTCTACTGTATATCCCGGGAGTAGGGTAAGACGAATTCTGTCCCGTACTCTACTTCATATCCCGGGAGTAGTGTAAGGTGATTTCAGTCTCGTTCTCTACTGTATATCCCGGGATTAGTGTAAGGTGAATTCTGTCCTGTACTCCACTGTATATCCTGGGAGTAGTGTAAGGTCAATTCTGTCCCGTACTCTACTGTATATCGCGGAAGTAATGTAAGGTGAATTCTGTCCCGTACTCTACTTTATATCCCGGGAATAGTGTAAGGTGAATTCTGTCCCGTACTCTACTGTATATCGCGGGAGTAATGTAAGGTGAATTCTGTCCCGTACTCTACTGTATATCCCGGGAGTAGTGTAAGGTGAATTCTGTCCCGTACTCTACTGTATATCCCGGGAGTAGTGTAAGGTGAATTCTGTCCCGTACTCTACTGTATATCCCGGGAGTA